>NW_028277348.1:300000-600000 GCF_059751315.1 Micrasema longulum
CGGACAAGGGAAGTTGTGGGGTAGGAGAAAGGTAGGGGTTGTTGAAAGGGTGCTACTCCAAAAAAATAAGGATTTACTCCAATTTCAAATTACAAACAAATCATTGAAAAAGCGAGTTTTTGAAATAAAAAAAAAAGACATTTAAAAAAAAATTTGAGAAATGTTCCTCTGAAGTTTCTGGCCTGGCCCTGAAACACTTTGCATATTAATAAATAAATAAAAAAAATAGTATTTTTACAAATATAATTTACTTTTGATATTTTACCGACAGAAATAATTATGTATTTTTAAAATTAAACGCAAATATGTACAAGAGCTTTCCCGTGTTAGGGTAAAATGAATCAAAGCTTGTTGAAAAAGCTCAGACAGGGTGAGCTGAAGATCATCTGCTGTAGTAAAATAATAACCTCGTTTGTAACAAGTTGTTAAACTGCCCACGGTAAAATGGACCGAAGTCAAAGTTTACAGAGAAAGCTCGTGAGAACTAATACGAAGGAAAAAAGGTTTGAGCAACTAATCAAATGAAATCTAGCGATTACTACGCAAAATCAACACGATTTTACGCAATTAATAAATTGATACAAAAATATTGTTTTGTAGATAAAATGTTGGGAAAATGCGGTGTCGTGCCAAATCATCAATCAAAAACAAATACAAAAATGAAAAAGGAAAATGTGAACAAAAACAAAAGGCAAATTAATTTATAGTAGAAATAAAAAATTAAAGATTTTTTTTTTAAAAGTAGTTAACTTTTTTTAAATATATTAAAATAGGATGTAATAGAAAAAAAAAACTTAAATTCATAATATTTTCCGATCACGTTTTCAACTAGCAATAATCGTACCTAAGAGAAATCTCATCGGGTACTTATATCACGAAAAAATATTTATTTTATTATGTGCTATTTTTCATGGACTGACACCTAAAGCGTAAGTCAGACTTGTCAGTTAATCATTAAACCTATTTAATTTGATTTAATAACAGTTATTTTAAATTATGTAGGTAATAATAATTAAATGATAAAGTCACGTATCACATGGGATTAATTTTTCAATGAATTCACCATGGTAAGAACGATTCACGATCAAGAGCTTTAGTGACCAAACTTCACGTATTAGTTCGGAAGCTATCGGCGTGAAAAAGAGAACGATATTTCTTGTGTTTTTCTTTTATTATGTTCTTACAGCGCCTTCTGCTGGGCGGTTTTGCGTAAATTTGCGATGTTCAGGTACAGACTGATGGTCTTACTTTCATGTAACAAAAAAACATCGATATCTTATATACCAATTCAGAATGCACCATTGGGTGAGAAAAGAGGAATGATTACGTGAAATATAATTACAAAACTGAAATAAAAAGAAAATGAGAAAAAAGTTCAAGAAAAATAGGATATGTTAAAAAATGATTTAAAATAAACGAGTTATTTAAATGAGCGTTATTTCTGAATATAAATTTTGTATTTTTAGCAGCGCTATTTCGCCAACAAAGTAAACACATTTGACTGGGGGTAAAAGTAATCCATGCTCTCTGGTCTACCTTGTAACATTTCCGATGTACAAATTCATCGGAGCATCTATTCTGTAAACACGCCATTGTTATGATACCGAGATCGAGCTACTAACCTCTGTCTACTCAACCCGAACGCCCAAATTACTTGTTTACGAATACCAGCATTATGTATGTAAAGAGATTATTATTATAATCAACACAAACTCATAATATCAGTAAAGGAATCATTATTCAAAATTTTCGGGAGTTTAAATTTGGTTTGATTTAATTCCGAAGTTAAAATATTTTTTCGCAAGTAAATTTGTAAATTAAACTAAACAAAACAATAATTTTTATGTATCGTATTATCATGGCTACTAGTTTGTAGTTTTATAATTGTACAGTCGAGTCGGTAAGTTTTCTTCACATTTAAAAAGAGAACCTAGTACCTATCAAAACACTAAAAATCTCGAAAAACATGGCTACCTGGAAATCGAAAATCTATCAAAACGCTGCAATTAATTGGTTATTGCTCACACATATTCACGTTAACCTGTGACGTTGCAAAGTGGTTCATGTTTATTAAAACCATTTTTATTTATATTTTTATGTATTTTCGAGAAACTTCGCTGTACAATTAAATTTTCTAATTTTTACCGCGTGCAAGAAAACATTTTTATATATCCTATTTCCCGTAGCACTGTATTTCCTTATTTAAACGTTGTCCCTTACGTTACACGTTACACGCCGATAGTGTGCATTCAAAGGATAAAAATAAGATTAGATATTTGAAAATTGAGACGTTAACAGAAAGCACGATAATGCACGCCTCACAGCACGTAATAACCATTGAGCAGTTCGAAATAATGAGAAGCTCCTTCTTCGAAAGTTCCATAAACCACAATAAGAGGCGCACTTTAAAACGTCCAATTTTTCTCCCTCTCCGAGACGGAAATTGCAAAGGATGCCGGGACAAATTTCCCGTGTCCATATTTCACAGTACCTTCCTAACACAAGATGGCGAGTTGATACACCCTCGCTGTCCTTCCTATATAGGTCTCCCGCCCTTCGAGTCTCGTCGGACTAAATTGCCAGCGCAATAAATCCCAATTTAAGAACGCGTTCATGGCTATAAAATACTCGAGACTAAAACGCGACCGCAGGAAAAGAACGGAGTTTTTAAATAGATCACCTGCACAGGGGATGAGAATACTTTAAGCAGCCGTAAAAGTTGTCCTATTATATTTATTTACCTTTTAAACGTGGTATTCTGATTAATTACTGCAATTCTTTATTTTGCTGTAGTTGAAAAAGGTAATTAAACTTTAGTAATAACTTACGTGGCTTTTTCTTGATATTTTTTTTATTTGGTAATTGATTTTCTATTTACTTACATCTGCTTGATTCGTAGACTTTATCTTTTACGCTGATTCCAAAATATTTTTTGAAGTGTATCGTATTTTATTTTGTTGGCCTCGCGGTGTAACGGTCAGTGCGTTTGCCTACCAAACAAGAGAGCTCAGGTTTAATTCCCGACGTGGTTGGTATGAAATATTTATTTAAAAGGGTGTTTTAACTGATCATCTTATCTTTATATAACAATAAAATAATCAAGATACGCTGCGATTGGTATACCAATGCAGTGCCCTATGCACCATTAGGTATAAAAAGGTAATGATGATGATTTTTCATTGTTATGGACTTCTTCATGTTAGATTATAACTATACCGACATGGTACTTTTCCTTAATATATCCAGTCTGTCACAACGTCGATTTAATGCAGATTTAATTTGCATGTTTAAAATACTCAATAGTTTATTTGATGTCCCGACTATTCTCCAACAGATAACTCTTAATTTTTCTTCACGTAGACTAAGAAACAATAAAATTCTGTTCCTCATAAGAGCAATTGTGGTTTCCATGCGCGTCTACCCAGAATAATTAGATCTGTAAATGAAAATCAAGATTATAATTTGTTATTTTGATTGTAAATTGTTTTTTTTTTACAAATAGACAAAAAATATTCCTAATAAATTGACTGTATATTTTTAGAATTAACCTGGATTCCATAATGCCTGAATAATGCCTGTATAATGTTTTAACTTGTCTTTGTCAAATTTATTCCATTATTTGTAATTGTATTATTATTGTTTTTTGTTATGTGAATTGTTTAAATTGGACATTGTCCGTAAATTTGTTAAATAAATAAATAAAAACGTATCTTGACCATGATTCTCTTTTCGCATTCAGTGATGCATAGGGCACTGCATTGGTAAACTAAATGCATCATAGTCATTCTTGTTTATATCAATTTCGCATGATGCATATAAACATACACGACTTATTTGACGAAATTTCGCATGATGCATATAAACATACACGACTAATTTGACGAAATTTCGCATGATGCATATAAACATACACGACTAATTTGACGAAATTTCGCATGATGCATATAAACATAGACGACTTATTTGACGAAATTTCGCATGATGCATATAAACATACACGACTTATTTGACGAAATTTCGCATGATGCATATAAACATACACGACTTATTTGACGAAATTTCGCATGATGCATATAAACATACACGACTTATTTGACGAAATTTCGCATGATGCAAATAAACATACACGACTTATTTGACGAAATTTCGCATGATGCATATAAACATACACGACTTATTTGACGAAATTTGTATGACTTGGCAGTGGTAACATTTTTATGTATTTAAACGATTCCTCCAATTAGCCGAATCGTACAAAATTCTATGTAGCCTATATTTTATTAGTTAGTTAATACATGAGATTACGAATGAACTCGGTAAATTTTGATTGATTACACTTGGTTGTAAGAATTATTTTTTTCTTGCAATACAAATCCCATTAAACGTTCAAAAACAATTTTCCAAAGTAATCGAAGTGTTTTCGTCAAAATTAATTCTGATTCAAAAAATAATCCGTCTGGTTTAATTTGCTTTCGTTTAAAAATCTCGCAACATAATCTCATAATAATGTTATTCTCGATATAAATCTCCGTCCCGCGTAATTCATAACCAATACTTAAAGCAAATCTTGAGAATTCTCTCGGAAATATGTTCCAAGGGGAATTCCAGACAATGTTGGAAACATTAATTCGGCGGGAAAGTAAAAGGGAGCGGAAGTCATAGAGTTTAAAAGTAGATTATTTGAGTATATAAGTACGTTGCTACTCAATATGTGGGACGAGTAAGTGTATGGAGAAAAATACTAATGAGTAAAAATAAAATTAATAAAACACTTGATAAATTCTTTCAGGTATATTTAGCTTATTACTCTAGGTATATTAGTGAAGTATACCTTGAGAAAGAAGCTTGTTTAGCTTTAAAACCGGTCAGAGGAAAAAAAAACTAGTGATTAAGAACAAAGTGGTTTTATTTATTTTATTTAGTATAACACTTTGTTTTTAGACCATTTGAGTTTATTTTAAAAGATTACTGGTTTCATATAGCACAGATCTTTCTATATAGTATATACATATATACGGGTGATGTTATAAACTAAATATAAAAATACTTAGTAGGGAGAAGCTAATAAAGGAGTAAGGGGCCAAATAATTAGTAGCTTAGAAATGTATAAAAACAAAAAATAATAATTAGGAAAAAACATGCATTCATAGTTTGATATTGAAAAAATTCTTACGATAACTTCAAATATTCGCGTTTTATAAACCCCTCATTCCTTAATTAGTTCCTCTCTACCCCGCCAGTACCTAGATTTATAATTTCAGGATATTTATGTTTAGTTTATGACATTACATGTAGACGGAAAGATCTGTGCTTTCTGAAACTAGAAGTGCTTCAAAATAAACTCAAATGGTCTAAGAACAAAATAATATATGTAATCATGTTATTTAACAAGGTTAATGCCAATTCAATGAATAATACAAGCGAGTGTTGTCATTTTTTTTTACACCACAACAAGCTAGAAGGCCTAATTACAGTGGTGAATTACATCACTGAACACTCAAGCTTAAAAAAAAGGAGTTTAATTTTTTTTTGTCTCACCTGGAATCGAATCCGGAACCTTCCGTGCGTAAATAAACAAAAAAATGCGAAAAAGTACATTAAAAGCAAAATGTTCCCATTGACATTACTAATTATTTTTTAATCTTATTTCATACAATCACTCGTAATAAATAAACTGTCAATAAAAAGTAAATTATGAGAATATAGTCAAATAAAGTGAACCAAAAACAGTACTTAAAACATTAAAAAAAAACAATTAGAAAAAAAAATTGGCATTACAGTTAACTTGCAGTCATCCAATATTTGTTTTGAACTAAGTATCTTTTTGCTCGAAGTTTATGATTTGGATTGAAAATAATATTCTTTGGAAAGCTCAAAAACCCTTGGCCAATTGCAGGGGAAAATAAGGGCAATTTGTGTATTATGGTGATACTTTGCAAATATGAAATTTGATAAGTAAAATATTTATTATGTTTATTCAGAAAAACAACAGCAATACAAAAAAACATAAAATAAAGCCAAATAAGCTTTCTACATAAATACAATTATAGAAATTCAGTTCACTTGGATATTAACCCTCCCTCCCCGGTGATGTGTAGCTAGTACACATTGCGTCTAGTAACTATAATATCTTTATGAATAAAATAAATATTGGGTTTAGATTTTCAGTTTTCCTCCATTACACATTTACGTATAGACTAAAATAAATTGTTATTAAATAATAAGTACTTATTAGGGACAAAAAAGCATTTTATCGGAAATCGGGGATAAATTACAAATATAATCAAAAGTATACCACAGTATACCAATAACACCTGGCGTTACACGTCCACTGCATGTCCAGTCACGTAGTCCAGTACTTTTCATGTTTTCAGCAGTTAGATTTGAAATATTATCATCTTTGAATTAAATTATGGTTAATTAAAGCCATTCCCTATAAGTACTCCATTTTTCTCTTTTTAAATTTCTTATTTTTAAATGTGTAGTGACTACAGAGTACCGTAACGCGCGGATGTTTTTAGGACAGTAAGGGAAAGGTACGAGTAGAAGTGCATGTGTGCAAGTTTTTGTAAGGATGCGTGGGTATGGGAGTGGTGTGTGGTTTTGGTACGTGTGTGAATACGTGTGTGAGTATATATGGGTGTGAGGGTGGGTTTATAAATTATTTATACTTAGTTAATTTTTGTAAACGCTCATTTTTTCATTATTAATTTTTGGCATCTAATGGTGCATAAGACACTGCATTGGTTCACCGATCGCAGTGAATCTCAAACATTTTCGTTATATGACGGTTAAATGATCACGCTTACGCTTCAGGCGTCCAGGGACTATGAAATATTCTAATGTATTAACACCTATTAAAATAAATATGCCAGGAATCGAGCCCCACTTTGCCCCGATTTGATTTCCATTTTCTAATAGTGAGTTATTGCCAACTCGTTGAAAATGGTCACCAAAATTTAAATATTAGGGTGAATTATAAGAACGCATATATTTCTTTTTTTTTTCAAATAAAGAAATAAAATTAAAAAATTAAAAAATTCATGCCAACCATGTCGGGAATCAAGCCCGAGACATCTTGCATGGTAGACAAACGCGCTGACTACTAAGCCACGAGGCCGACGATAATCACCTATAAGAGTGTCAATTGGTCTAGGTTACCCTTACCGTCTCGAAGGGCTTTCAATCTAACACGCACCGCTATTTACCATATTTATAATTAGAGATCCTAGTAGGTTTTTTTTCCGCTTTCTGGCCAAGAATTTCGTTCGCAGAAGTACAGAAGGGATGACTTGAGATTGCTCCATCCCCCTTAATAAGATCCGGATGGAAAGGTTTGTTTTTAATAGAGTAAATGCTTTTACTGACAAGAGCTTCGAATCTCTGCCCATGTTTCGTCAAACTTAAATTTGTTCACATCGATTTTCTTCTGAAGAAGAAGAAGATTGACGAATCATTACAGATTAACTATAATCCATCGTCAATGCATCTCTCGTCTTCACAAATAAGGGGAAAATTATCATTGAATCCCTCTCTAACCGTGAAACTAACGTATTGTGTTTAAACATCATAATTAGGTGGGAACTTATTGGCTTTATGATGTTGCTTCCCGGCTTTGAGAACCAACGCAGCGTTAGAGATGGCAGGATGCGAGGAGGCTACGAGCTCTTAGTGTCGAATGAGTAGGTAAGGAGTTTAGTTTATCCTGCCATTTTCCCGATCGGGGGGGAAAAGCTGATATTTCGTGTAAACATTTCTACTGCGCCCGTAATTCCGGATGTCAATGAGAGAAATACATTCAAGGGTGCTCTTTTACTAGCTAGAAACGAAAAAAAACATTTTCAATAGGGAAAAAACAATACCCAAACACTCAAAATTTACCAAGCGTGTCAGATCATAAATAGCCAGGGAAAAAAAACCATATTGTATTCTAAACTGTAATGGTCAGATTTTTCGATTTGATCAATTCTGTTGTTTTATAAAAAATAACTTAGCGTAGTTTTACTTATTTATTTGACCAATTAGCTCGTTTACCCGGTAACGGGAATCTTCAGAACGGTTATTATATTATTTTCTTTTTTTAAAATTATGTAATTATAGCTTTGAAGTATATATTAGTTTTACTATTTTTATATTAAAACCTAATGAAAAAATATTAAATCTCATTTCACGGATGCTAGAAAAGGTTGAAATAAAAACATAACGATTAGCTTGTTATGATCTAAAAACTTTTCATAAAACTTTGACACAAAACAAAATGTCTCGTTCCTTAAGGAGTTCAGTTCCTGATCAGGTAGAACGAAATAAGCATCCAATATTATAAGGTATCAGATTTACACAAATAGTGTATATCCGATGGAAGTTTATCTAATGACATCGTCTGCAGTGAATCGAGGCATGCAAGGTAATTGGCAATTACTCCGAATCAGGCCACCTGCTTCTACAGTCTATAGAGTATTTACTTAAAGGGGTAAACTGAAAAGAAAATCTTAATTTAATAAAACGGAGCGCGGAGAAAAATATATTACCATAAAACTCACTGAAATACGAGATCTTATTTTACAGTGTTTATAAAATTACCCGTAACAAATTTCTTTAAAAACAATGCTTGGCATAGCTACTTATGTGATTATGATACTTAATTAATATTTCTAATGAAAAAGAGGTATGCTATTCATTTTTAAAAACTTCTCTCAAAAAAATGTACAAAAAATACAAACAGCTCAACATCGTTCGAGTAATCAAATAATAAAGAGAAAAACAACATTTCCATATATATGGTATATTTGTATATTCTTGAATCGTAAATTAGTAGTTTCTTAGACATCTTAACTGGAGATGCAGGAATACCGATCTCAATCCTGCAAAAAGCACCACTTGCTTACTTTAGAAGATTGCCGTCTACTGTTGGACATGGGGGTGCTTCATGACATACTTAGTGGATGCCTTGATAGTCCGGCTCTTATGTCGGAGTTATCATTAAAAGTCCCCGGCTACCGCAACCGTCACACGTGTTCCATATTATATTACATGCAAAGGTTATCAATAAACTATTTTTATTTTTTCAAGTACAAAAAAGGGAGAAAACATAAATTAAAGTAGTTTAAAAATTAAAATCAAAGGAAAAAGTATTTTCAATGTTTGTACTTAGTATTGACATAAATGGAAATAATGTAAAAAACTTAGTAAAAGTAATTAAAAAGTAAGAATAAAAAAACATGCTCAAATGAAAAAAAAAACATTTTCAAAAAGAAAAAAAAATTATAAATACGAGTACATACATATTTTAAGAGATTAAAAAAAAACCACGAGAAGGAACTTTAAAAGAAATAAAAAACAGTAAATTTCAGTTAATTTAAGTTAATTTTTAGTTACTCTTCTTCTGATGATGTTACAAAAAATTAAGTTTTAAAGATTAATAATCAGTCTTACTCACCTACTGAATAATCATATTTATTTCAATTTTAGTTTGAATATTTAGTATTGGAGCATCTACACTTTGATAAGGATAATTAAAATTATTGTGTTTTCACTACAACATAACCTTGGAAGTTTTGACGATAAATGTATTTTTAATTTTTTTTTTCTGATGTAAATCGTGATTTGTTAATGTACATACGAGTATATCTAATACGCAAACCCCGAGTAAAAGTAATTAAAATGACGTTAAATGAGTTGGGCAAAATGCATCAACCATATATGGCGGAATTTTGAAGATTACAAAAAAACATAAATGGGATATACACATTATGCAAAATATTACGTTTTAAAGTCTAATTTACACAACATAAAATGGGCAAAGATAAATATTTTATACTAGTTAAAATAAGAAGGAAATTCGAAGATCAATGTTATTAAGGATAAAAAAATATTTACATTATCAGAACATTACGTTTATCAGGTACGTTACGAGGAAAATTACTTGATATGAATTAAGATTTTGAAAATTACAGTTTTTGCTAAAATTTCTGATTGCAATATGATCATGATGATCAAAAACAATATCCAAAAAAAACCCTCCATAAAATTTTCCAAACTGACAGTGAAAGTAGTAAAGTTAAATTTAGTAAAAATCGCGATAGTTCGCCCTACACATACCGCACACCGCATCTGAGGGCATAAGTATTCTTGTCGGTGCCCACATACATGGGGAAATTTCTCGTTTCCGAACAAAAAAAGCTGCGTGAAGGAGTTCTCCGTAATCTGGTAGCATTAGCATCTTTGTGCTGAAAAGGGGTTATCCGAAAGTACATAGTATGCTCTTCATTGAATTGAGAAAAGAGGGAAGTAAATTCTCCATTGACTGGGATGAAATTGATTGGACATGATCGATTCGCCGAAATGATTTCAAAACTTTAAAATTATTTTTGGAAGCCAGCTAATTTGCATTAAAGACAGGACCTATAACAGGGCCACGAATAGTAGTGAGAGGCTCCATTTACAAATCATAGAGAAAGGGAAAGGGTGGGAGTAAAAATCGCGAAATATGAAATTGAACAATTTAAAAGAGTAACTCGTTTATTGACAAAAAAACATTGCTTTCTTATGTAAGTTAAACCGATAGGAAAATCTTTGAATTAATGTTACAAAAATGCACTTTAAAAAAAAGTGACAGCGGGAATTTCTAATTTCTTGTTACAATAGAGAATAAAAAAATAAATACAGCCATAGAACATAAAGCTTTTAAAAGGTTAGTAAAATTAGCAATGATAAATCCAACTGGTCCATGAAGAAGTATAGAAATTGAATAAGTATGATTTTCAGGCTTTGCCTAGTATGTGGGTGAAATATTTTTTTTAGATGAATCTCACCCATATCAATGAAGGTCTCAGCTCTTTAACTTCACAAACATCAACAGATGAAAGAATTAGAGGAATATAGATGTTGAAATATGGGCAAAATTGTGAATGTTACACAATGCGTAAAGTGTCCACTTAAACCAGCCAATGACAGGTCAGCAGCCCTGTAGATGTCTGGACTTTTGTACTACCTTCTCTAAAATGTTCTTTATCTCTGTTGTAATATGTTAGTAAGAAAAAATACTTAATTTGAGCAAAGTAAAATATTTGATGCTGGTGTAGCGGAAATTTGAGGCTCATTGTTATTGTAGATGAAAAAAAGTCTCCGCATCTCAAATGATACATTCCTGTTTGGCAAAAATAATAGAGAAAGTATTTCTAAACATGGCGGGAACTATGTTAATCCGGAGTACCACGGCGAGAAATAAGATTGCTCGTTTCCGGAGGTAAAGAGGTATTTTGTAGTATTTTCTCAATGCACATTTGCTGAGTGGCGTCGCGCGTTATAACACCGTTACTCATTATAACGGCATTTGAAACGGCTTGTTACATTCTCCGTCTGATCTACTGTACTCGGGGAGTGAAATACGATGCGAGCTTTTCATACCTCCGCTGAAATATTTTTATTACACGCGCGCGAGGAATTCTGAAGAACGATTTCGGGCCAAAATCTCGGCGCGGAAACATGTATATACGAGTACTTTCATTATAATCCCCCTGTTTTTTAATAATGTCATATTAAAATATGCATTTTAAAACGATTACATTTTTTTTAAATCCTCATCTTCACCCTCCTTTCCACACCCAGTGATACATAAGGTACTGCATGTTTAAACCAAATGCAGCGTATTTAGATCTTTCACTTTAGATTCTAGTTCCGGAACAGAGAAATATTTCAGTACATATTTTACGCCCACCCTGCCAGGAATCGAATCCAGGGCCTTAAAATAAATAATAATAGTAAGGGAACGCGCCAACCAGTACACAACGAGGTGGACTTATCTCCAATCCGTTTTTTTAAAATTTAGAATGAGAGCAGCCATCGAGTCGAAAACACTCGTCCAGGGTTCTGGTTCTATTTCCCACGCAGAACTGCATTCCTTATCTGCCTGGATACAGGTTAAAATGAAGTGGAAATATTATTAAAATGGAATAAAAACATAATAAAAATAAAATTTACTAATCTGCTTTCCTTTTGTACTTTTATTGGCTAATAAGCAAGAAAAAGTATATTTAAATACTAATAAACTGGTGAAAAATATTTTTTGATATTTTGGTGTTTTTTCGTTATTTTATTTTGTACTCACTGTAACTTAGTTATATTATTTATTAATTTAATTACTTTTTTTTAACTTTATAAACCATATTTCAAATATGTTTTTTTTCAATCATACTATTATTCTGTATAATTTATAATTGATCATTTTTGTTTATGATTTTTTCGGAAGTTTACTCTTTACTGTTTTATTCGTGTTCTTTATTATTTAAAATTTTTTTTACTATTTTTTCGAAAAAAGAAGTTACAACACAATAAAAAACGAGGTGGACAATAAATTGATGGTTTTTAAAAATTAAGTGGATATAAAAAATATATATATAAAACAAAAAATAACGAATTTTTTTTTTTAGTATAAATAATAAACTATTTGTTCTCCCAAATATTTTTATGCAAATAATATGCGTACAGTGTTAGATTTTGGGTTCATTTAAGTTTATCTTAATAAAACATCATTATCATAATTCACTTTCCGCACCCTGTGGTGCATAGGGCACTGCATTGGTGCACTATCTTATATGAATAGTGGAGCTGGGTTAAAAGTAAAATGGATTGCCTCATTCGCCCAAACCAATATGGAATCAATTGCTCCTCAAATGTATAGTTTATGTTATGCATTTGTTCTTTTGATGTGCGTCATTAAATATAAATAATAAAGGTATACGTAAATAAAGTATAAAACTGTCTTAACATTTTGTTAATTATCTCTTTATGTACGTCTTCTTTGTATATTCTTACATGTAAAAATATTTTTTTTTAAAGTATGTTGTCAAGTGTCCTCAGCACGGGTAGCCCCAGAGAGGTCACATAATTTCCATTATTTATCATTGTTCTTACGGGAAAAAATAAATAAATATATATGAAGGTATGATGATAAATATTACGCTTAAGGTCTCAGTTTTGAAACTTTGAAACCAAAAATACCTTTTTAAATCAATATTTCACGTCGGGATCGAGACCTCTTGCATGGTAGGGAAACGCGCTGACAACTACACCACGAGACCGATGATAATAATTGTCTTTTAAATTAATCAAACAAATTAAATTGACAATATTAAGATTTAAAAAATATGATTTCACCAGAAATATTCTCTAATTAATTTGAATGTTTTAAACAATAAATATAATAAACCTCATTTACACAAGAAGGCAAAGCAGTATAAATCTTAAAATAAAGAGCCGAAAGTGTAAGATCGTAATAAAGTGGAATAAGGTTGTGAAAAATGAGCTGTAGCACTCTCATTCGGCGGCAGCGCTCCGCTCTGAGGGGATAATAATCGCATTAGAGGTTTCCATTTCATCGCTCCTCGTTACTCTTACTGCACCAACGCTTTGTGAAACATTCTGATCATGCTGTGGTTTTCAATTACATTCCGGAACTTGCGGAGCACACTGTGGGAACTTACCGACTTAAGGACGTTCTGGTCTTTGGAATACTCTGAACAAGTGAATCTTTTCCGATAATTAGTCAAATGCGGGGATATGCTCAAATTTAGCAATTATTAACTTATGCTGCTGATAAACAAATTATGAAGACTCAAAGAAAATTAAATATAATCGACGACTGAGAGACAAAATAATAAAATTTCGCGACCCAAACACTACTGCTAGGCATATGCGAGTATATATATTTTTTTATTTGGGATTTTTACAACTATTACGTAAAAAAATAAGTAGAAATATATTTAAAATACTAGGGCCAATTAAAAAAATCCACTGTAAATCTAATAATACATAATTTATAAGAAAAAAAGTTTACGTCATTGTATGTGTGTGACGTTTGTATTCATGTGTGTGAATGTGAATATGTGTATGTGTGAATGAATGAGAGAGTGTGTGCATGTGCGTGTGTGAATGAATGAGGGAGAGGGTGCGTGTGTGTGGATGCGTAAGTATATTTAAAAAAAATAATTTGAAACTTTTAACTATACTGAAAAGTGTACAAGAAAGAGCTTGGTTAGAAGTTTGATTATAAAAAATAAAAATAAAACAATAATTATTAATTTCTACTTTCGAAACCTTTTTGTAAATATATATGTCAAGAAATGTCATAAATTATATTTTTACAAGTGTGGTAAATGTTAACAAAAAGGCGGACTGTGAATGAAAATCGAATTTCATTCGGTTTTGTGAATTGGGAAATATTTGAGAAAGGAATAGGTACATGGAGTGGATACCTACTTTTAATATAATCTGAATGTTCTTCAATTTCTGGCACTGGATCACAAATGAACTTTAATATGACAATGTTTTCCTCGACGCGCGACGATTCCAACCACTTTTTATCCGATTTTTTGTCAAGTCAAAAATGTTGTATTGTTTTTGTTCTAAATCCGAATCTTCTAATTTAGAATATCTTCTATCTTAATATTAGGTAGGTACCATAAGGATGGGTCAAAGGAAGGATGGGAAATAAAGGTTATCGGCCAGGAATAATATCGATAAATGCTGTTATTTACTTAACAGTAAATTTATAAACTTTATTCTGTAAAAAAAACATTTTATTTTGAAATTTAATTAATACACGTAACTTACGATACGATAATTTGATATTGCAGGAGACTGCTGCGAGATATTGTAAAGATTTATATACTATTAAGCATGTTGTCCAGATGTTTTATGGAATACATTTTAATGTAATATTTTTTATTTTTAGTACTGTTTAATAATATGCATGCTTTCACTTTTTATCAAGTTGTATACCAACTCAACACCGGGTCTCATAGAGTTAGGAAAACGTTACTGTTTTTTTGTTGTAATATATGTATTTTTATAAATAAATAAATATTTTCCACCTGATACCTTGTAAAGTAGGCAAGCGTGGTTAAGGGTCTCAGAGGGCATTTGCAGTATATGGCCCTGCCAACCGTTTAGCCTTCGCTTGATGCCAGTTGGGAATTGTCATTTTATTACTTCATTCCTTAAACTTTTTTTAGATAGAAAGAAAACATCTTTTTCTTTAATGCAATTAGCGAAAAATATAGTGTTTTTTGTGCTAAGCTTATGACGTTGATTAAATAATTAATAATTAATAATTGCTGAACACACCAGTAATAGTGAATTCCTCACAATGTATCTTTAAAAGCTTTAAGGTTGAGGTCCAAGGTTCACATGCTATATAACAGCTTCATGTCCATATTCTAATACAGTTCTATACGGTGTACCGGAAACGGTAAAAAAATAAATATAATAATTTTTTGTAACATTAAAGCTTTTTTAAATAAATTAATTTTGTCCGTATTCGGGCAGATGAAAAAAAAAGTTTTGTATTTGAGAAGGAACCGGAGCCTTAGACGAGTGTTGTCGACTCGATGGCCACTTAAAGGTTAAAATCCTGAAAAGGGAAATCGAATGTTTTTTTTTTATTTGAAAATAATTTGACGTTACTTTCATTAAAAAATTGTTAGTGTTAATATTTTTAACATCTTTTGAACAGGTTGCCTGTGTTTTTTTAAACTTTATTCTGGTAGTTCGTTGTAGAATTTCAGCCTCTTGTTAAGTCCATTTTATAGTTTACTTATTGACGCGTTCGCCTACCCTGCTTGAGGTACGTGGTTGAATTCCTGGCAAGGTCGACATATATTAATGATTCAAATAACGATTTAGCACTGCAATATTTTACTGTCCGCAGTCTGGCACCCGAAGCGTAACTCGAATGTAACAGACATTCGGAAAAGCCGCGTTTGGTTTAGCAACGCAGTGCCCTATGCATCATTGGGTGCAGATAAGGGCCCGATGATAATGATAGTGCAATTCGAAACATAAACAAATAGTGTCATAGGGATGGAAAGAGTGTTTTCCATGCTAAGTAAATAATATTGGCATGTTAATTGATTAAAATTGAAATATTGATATTTGATAATTGCTGCTCGCGCCAGCCCTAATAAACTCCCCACGAAGTATCCTATAAAGCTATTAGATTTAAGGGCAGCTGTTGCCATCCATCATCTCTAACAATTCTTTTCTCTTCCTTTCAGGCTCCCCTCCAGTCCAGCGCCCCCCTCACTAGCACCTAATGGAGAATGGAGGGTCAGTCTCGCGGTGACTTTCCCCCGCAAAAGGCGAGGATTGCGGGAAATCTAATTACGCGCTGGTGAGTATTCTGTTTACGGACAACTAACATGAAAACCGACTGATTCATGTTTTAAGATTTTCAGATACTGATGTTTTTCCGGGGTGTCATCAGTGACTACTGTTTGGCATAAATAATTAATTAATTATAAAGTATGTTCATTACAGTAAACGATTTTTAATTTCAAAAATATTTTTTAAAATTAAAAAAACAAGGCGTTATGGGTCCTTGGCATCAGTTGCTGACTGTTCGTTAGCAGTTCATGTTAGAACTATAGACGCGAACATGACTAAGTCACATGCTCAGGAGCTGGCAGCCGACAGGATGCCTGAGCCCGTATGACAATGAGAAGTTGAGATTTATCTCCGATTTTATCTACAAAGTAAAATTGAATTTTCTTAATGAAAAATAAAATATGCACACGACGTTTTTTTCTTAGCATTTTCAATTATTATAAGTTACTGATGAATATACTTTAAATTTTCATACAAATATACAGATTTTTGTACCTAAATCTCAAATTGTACTTTATCGTAATATTATTTTACAAATAAAATGAATTAAAAAAATAAAATAATAATACGTAAAGTAATTGAAAAAATAAAATAAACAAAATAAATAAAAGTGATTTAAATAAAACAAATTAAAAAATAAAATAAATGTTATAAAAAAAAACAAACAAAATAATAATAATAACAAATAAATAAAATTAATAGGATAAATAAAATGAAACAAATAAATCAAATAAAAAATTCATGGAAACGTTACCGAACCCAGTAGATTAAAAAAATTGTCTATTTTTTCCTGGAATTTAAATCATCATTTTACACGAAAAATTGCCGTAGCCTTACTTGGAGTACATTCGTATCTTCAGTCAAGTGGTTAAATGGTTGGATTCATATAAACACAGGGCTCCTGGCCTCATAGAGTTAATTCTTTATTATTATTAAAAATAAACATTTTTGTATGAATAAATAAAAAAAAACATCGATTCCATATCAATGGTGCAACCTATTTCTATGCAATGCATCACAATACAACACGGTCTACCCACACAACTCGAAAATTATAAGTATTTCGCTTACAAGGATTCCCGATTCTCATTTTGCCTTCGGGTACCTCCTTCCGTATTTTGATGCTTCCTGCCGTCTCCCGGTTCCATTTGATTCCATCAACAGTCAGTCTACACCCGACCGCTTCCACTTCTGGTCCTTCACCGATGCTGCAGCGATGAATTGGTCTTCCGGCAATCTCTATACAAGCCACCCTAGGGTCTCCGTTTTCAGACGATGTTCGCCTCCCGCAGTGAATTCCAGTCTTCTGGCTTCACCCGGAGAAGAGTCTTCCGCTCCTCGAAAAATCTAATGACGATTTTTCAAAGTTTGGCCGATACACGTCGGTAATTTAATCCCCTCTTTTGGGGCAAAGGGAAAAAATGCCTTTTTTTCTGGTGTACAGCGCGTGCCGCGTAAATTATTCTCGTCTCCAAAACCCTTTGAGGATTGTAGCGTAGAAGTGAAAATCCCAGATTCAGATTACTTATTTATTATAAACTGACTGTTTATTCTAGGAGAGACAATTTTGAAAAAAGTACGTCATCGAAGACATAGACTACAATTTTACAACTGAACAAGACTTTGAGGTCAACAAATAGACCAAGAAAAAAAAGGAGCAACATTTCTGCAGACAACATAATTAAAGATTTTGCACTTAGCGGCTGCAATGGAAGAAACTGCAAACTCTGAAGTCACAATGTTTGAAGAAAATACATTGTCCTGAAATAAAACTAGCTACGAAAAGAAAGTAGTTATGCTACTGTAAAGTTTTTTATAAAAGTTAAAGTGTAGTGACTTTTAATAAAATCACAAAATTATTTCAGTCAAAGTGTAATGAATTAAGCCGATCAGTGTGACGCTGTTAACCGTTTGAAGGGCATAACGTAGCCCCCGACCCGTCCACCACCCCACCGCTGTAGCCCGTAACCAAACATATTGGCAGTAAGTACACGACCTAACGGGGGTCGCTGTTTGCCTTTGCCTTTCCCGTTAATTTGGGCCACGCCGAGGGTTGGATATCACTTGTTTCGTGGTAAATACACCAAACCTTCCAAGGATGATCCTTATGGAAATTGTGAAAACCTGTATGAAACATATGTAGTTAGGGAAGCAACAAAAAGTAACAAAAAATGTTAAGTCATTAGGAAATTACATACCTTATTTTCGGTGTTTATATCTTTTATTCAATTTTATAAATACAATTAGGCGAGAACTGAAATTTTTTCTCAAAGTTTTGTGACACCCGTCGGTGGCAGGAGTTCTCTTCTATTAATATAAAGGTACAGATAGACATGCTACTAAAAAAGTATGACTCCGAATATGCTTCAGACGAGAATACTCTTTGAATGTGTACATTTGCTTAAGATAAGCATACTCGTTTTAAGCATGCTCCTGAATATGTATGCTCAAAACGAATACTCCAAGATACGTGTCATTTACTACCAGGCTCTCTCTAGTTGAAAACTCCAAATGCATCCAGAAACTTCTGTCAACACGAAAAAAAAGAAGGAATAGGACGGTTTGGGTCTGATTGATACTAGCATGCTAATAAGCAAACGCGTTTAATTAGCAAACTTGCTTATAAGCGTTCCCCTTTCCATCTCCACCACAGGTAGCCGGTCAAAAATCAACCGTCGGCGTCGGTCGATTTATCAGCATGCTTATTTAAACATGCTCGATACTAGCAATGATTTCAGCACACATGCCACTAGGTAGCAAATTGGAGTGATGCTTTGATGTCCCCCAACTTTCCTATCTGAGACATTGTTTCAATCTATGAAGACAATAGACATTAAAATAAAGGATTATTGATACATTTTTAGGAGAAGTGTACAAGTTTGGATTTTGTCTAAGGGAAGAGATCTTTCCAGGAGACTGGTGCGAGACATTGCACATATTTATATACTGTTAAGCGTGTTGGACCAGATGTTTATTAACATTTTTGTGTAATAATTATGATTTTTAATATTCTTCGATAAAATGCATGCTCCCACTTTCCATTATGTTGCATTCCAACTCAATACAGAGTTCTGGCCTCATAAAATTAGGGATACGTTATTATTATTTTTTTGTAACATGTATCTTTATATTAATTTTTAAAAAAATATGAAAAAAAAAATAATTGCTAAAAGTTTGCTTTCTTGCTACGTAGCGGCATATCTATCTGTAGTTTAACAGTTGAAAAAGACTGGGCTAAAAAAACCTTCTAGAAACGGTGCTGTAACGTCATGTTATATTCAGCAAGGACGACATGTTTTGCAATACAGGTATTAAAAATAAAAAAATTGACACATATTCATAGATACTATTTAATAACCTTTTTTCCATATATTATAAAAATACGACATCATTATTATAAAAAATCAGAGAGATAATTCAAGTCTTGTAGATTTATGTGACATCATTTTCATTGATTAACTCTTTTTCATTTTGATTCTCTGACAAAACGTCTCGTCGCGTTGTTTTCGATATAAAATTTCTTTATAAAATATTAAACTATAAAGTTGATACCAGCCACCGAAAAAAAATAATAATAATGTGGGATTGAGAAAACTCAGACTTCGAGACATATTTAAACTGAATTTCTTTTCAAGTAATGCTACATACCATACACCTACGGCCCGCATGTGTCGGGAATAAAATATTTACTACCGAAAAAACAAAATTGCCATTTTTCATGATACTCACCCAATTTTTGCGAATAATCTCTTGAGAATAAATATTAGTTAATAAGTGCACACGTAAAACTTGTTTTATTGTGTTGTTTACTGTATAAGACTTAAAAAAATATATATGTTTGTTAAAATATATATATATAAATCTATAATTGAAGATAAATATACATGTGAAATTGTATCGACGAATACCTTCAAATTTTATGTTTTCTAGAATGTATTTTTGTTGAATTACCTTATAAAATAAAATGGTCCAGGATTCTGTTTCTGTTTCATACTCAGAACGATATACAACATCCCCCCGGACAAAAAAGCTCAGTTCTTATTATTGTAGAAATCGTTAAAAAAATACACAGCAAAATACTAGATATGCCTACAAAGGGTGCTAATGAACGCGTTGTTGCGGATTTTGCCAGTAAAAGCTTCTAAAAACAATGTAGGAATTGTAGGTATTTTTTATAATACCCACGATTTGACAATATAAAATTTTAATCAAGTTGTGGTCCCGTGACTAGTGTCACGGACTCACAGAACAGAGGTCCTTAGTTCGAGCCCTACTTTACCACAACTTGATTCCTATTGTCTAATAATAATCATCATCATCATCATTTTTCCTTTTCTGCACCTAATGGTGCATAGAGAACAGCATCGGTACACCAAACGCAGGGTTTATTGATCATTTTTGTTAAATAAAGGTACCAGTCCAAGGACCATGAAATATTCAAGAGTAAAAACACGCTTTAAATAAATATTTCATGTCATTGGCCAATAGTCAGTTATGTACAACTCGTTGAAATTAGGCATCAAAACTAGAATATTTGGGTAAATCATAATAATATTTTGTTAATAAATTAACTGGTCCACGAAGAAGTTTAAAAATTGAAAATTGTTTTCAGGAGTTTCCTAGTATGTGAAATAATTGAGTCAGATGAATCTCTTCACAACAAGAAAGGTTTCAGCTCTTTAAATTCACTAAAATCAACAAATGTAAGAATTGAAGAAAAAAAGATATTCAAATATAGGCAAAATGGTGAATGTTACACAGTGTGTAAAGTGGCCACTTAAACCTTCTTTATTAACATTTAAGTCAAGATTGAAATGTCACTATCTAAATATTTAAATTGTTATTTTATCCTTCTTGCCTTCCCATTCCCTCTCCTCTCTTCATAGTATAGTGTAAATCAAATTATATATTTTTATTTTGTTAATCTTTATTTTAAATGTTTGTATAAAATTGTAAGATTTAAAATGTCCATGTATTTGTAATTTTCTGAAACTAAATGGTTTGGGTAGGTAGGAAGAAATTGCTTTAAGGCAATATGCCGGCCCTCATATGTAAATATAGCGTATATGTATATAAAGTGTGAAATAAAATAAATAAACCAGCTAATGATAGGTCATAAGCCCTGTTAATGCATAGGCTTCCATATTCCCTTTTCAAGGTATTCTTCATCCCGGTTGTAATTCGTAAATCATAAAAACGCCAATATTTTTTACAAATGTTAAATAAAATTATGAGGGGAATTCACGATATTTTTTTAAAGATTTAAAAAAAAAATGTTTATCTTAATGCAGCTTTAACTTTTGGTAGAAAAATGTATGTGTGAGATTGTGATTTTTCTCGTATTTATTTATTTTCCGAATATGGGCGATTATTGGAAGGGATTCAGGCGAAACAAGTGTACCGTGTAACAAGTATAGAAATCCCTCAGGACTGCACAAGATGGGATACATCTTGTACTAAACCACGTAATCACGAGGCGGGACGTTATGTCAGATATCAAATTAGCTGGTGACAACCACGCCGCGAAATATTCACCCGAGGAAGATTATGAATACATTACCGAGGTTTTTGAATAATTTTCGCTTTTTAGATTCACTTGCGCCGCGCCGCCGCGCCGCCTCGCCGCCACGCTAGTAAGATAGGAAAGTTACACTAAAGTTGCCTTCTTCCGTGCGAGTTGTAAAATTAATATCGGATTTTGGGCCAAATTTCTAAACATAGCTTCTTAATCACTTGTTCATTTTAGATATTTGGATTTCCCCATCTAAAAACTCATAAAACAGTATATAGTAAACATTATTTTGAGTAGGTCCAGATGTTTAGAGACAAAGCTTGATTTCACTCTCTAGGGAGTAATTAATATGAAAATAGACTTAAAAAGTAGTATTCTTATATATAAAACAATAATATGTCCACACATAAATTACTGTTCTTCCATTCTTTTTTTATGTAATGGAGGAGAATTTCAAAATATACAAATTCTTCGAAATAAGGCAATGAGGATTATACTCAAAAGAAATATCTATTCTAATGTAGAAAGAATGCACGAAGAAATTGGCTTGCTCACAGTAAAGAAACAAATTAAATATAATGAGTAAATTTTTTTACACAAATTAATTAAGGGGATGAATAAAATAAAAACAATAGTAAAATTTAACCAACAATGCCATATATATGAAACAAGGGGTAAAAAAAGATAAAATTACCAATGAGGAAAAAAACGGAATCTCAAAACCCATTGTACAAGGGATTGAAGCTGTACAATGAGTTACCTGAAGAAATAAAGGAAATATAAAAAAATATATATTTAAAATTAATTTGAAAAAATGTGTTATTAAGAAATTTTGATAAAAAAATTGTAATATTATTAAAAGTTAATATTAGTTCTTAAGATGTTATGAACTAACTTAATAAAGCATAAATAAATAAAAAATATTGAAATTTATTGCCACGGAGAGGGGAAAAAATTAAGAAGGGATTTGATTGAAATTTGTTTTAATAAACAAATACAAAACACCCCTTGTTTGAAACAATTGTTTAAGTATTCGTTTACGATTTTAATAGGGTTTTTTTTATCATTTGAATTATTTACAGACTTTAGCTGACTATTTTTTTAAATAACATTCTGCACATATAACATTCATATTGCATTAATAACATTCTAAAAAAGTATGTTTTAAAATTAACTCAAATAGTGTTAAATAAGAACTTACCTGCTTAATGAATTCTGTACCGTAGAGAATAAAATACAGGAGACACTTTCTGCCGCTTTAAAGTTTAAAATGCGGCAATTATCGCAATTAGCTATTTTATACATGAATAATAAAATCCACTTTCGTCAAAAAAATGTTTTTTTTTAGTTTAAATAAAAATCAGAAGTTCAGATTATTTTCATGCAAAAAACGTCAGTAGTTCCAGATAGTCAGATACCAAAGTTATGATTTTACAATGAACATTAATTTTAATTTATAAAAAATGAAATTATCTCACATGTTTCAAAAGATATCATGTTTTGGAATAAGCACAATCACAAAATCTTGTTTTCTAAACATTTTGTTTTATCTGACTTCTGTGGTTTATCCTTTAAGGTAAATAATTAACCTTCTAAATATGAAAATGCCGCGTAAGTAAATAATCGACTTTAAAAAACATATGATTATACATGTTTTTTAAAACGCAAATATATAGTTTACAGAATCATTAAAACGGCAAAATCATATAAATATATTTGAAAAACAACAAAAAAGACAAGTTAGAAGAGAATATAGAACGCCAAACTCCATTGTTACACCTACCATTTTTTACTACCGTTTTTTTAATGTTATTGTAGCATGATTTTCTAGGTCGTTTCGAAATAAATTAATATACACAGAACGATAATATCATAATAAATTGTAAACTAACAAAAAGCTTCCTAGCTTTTCACAGCCTTTCTTGTGAAGATTTTCTAGGCTATTGTGCCGTGTATTCATACTCATTCTTACCGACGCCCGACGTTTCGGACAGCTCGTCTGATAAAGGAGGCCATATAAATGTATAAACATCCATACAATTTTATTAGAGAAGACGAAATGCGCCTAAAAACATCATGGTACCTGGCATTGAATATGAATTCATAAACCGACACAACAAAAACCTGCCGGCTGCGGCACGGTACGAATTCCTCATACAACCACAATGCTTTTGATCACTAAAATTACATCAGCACAAATAACGAACATTGTAACGCTGTCCGAAACGTCGGCAAGAAGAAGTATTAATACAGGACACAATAACTATCAATAAAATTATGACCATCCTTATCAACAAAATTTAAAACATTACAAAACTTGTTTATCGAAAATAACAAAATAAATCATGTACTCGTATATTAAATCCAACAAGTGGTACTTACCAAATCACAGGAACCTCACAAGCGATAATTTATTGATAATAACAAGTAATCATTAAACATTTCGTTTTGTCAACGCACAAGTTTTTTTGATAATCAATAGTTAAAAACATACTTTGAACATTATCACTCACAAATGTGCACTGAAAATCAACTACCTTTGTAATAAGTATTTCATTTTTGTCACACGCAAATTATTTAGATTCTACCACGCGCGTGTTACCTGGAACTCTCCGATAAATACTGAGATTAAAACAATTAGTCAGAGAACTCCACATGGAAGCGGAGAGAAGGGGTTTAAACATCACAGGTAACAATAACGCGGTAAACAAAACATCAAAATGCATAGAAAATATTGCGAAATATGCATAGATTCAATGCATTATAACATATTATCGTTCTATGGAAATAAAAATGTAATATTTTGTCAGTTAGTGATCCAACCGCAGGTTAATTTATTACATTTATTTATTTTAGAGTTAATTTTCCATCCAACAATGTTTTGAGAACGTCCAAATCTTTGCAGACTGGCTGGATTTCCTCCCTAGTGAGTAATTCAGATATAAATTTGTTGCATCAGAGGGAAAACATTTTTGAGAAGTAAAGAGTTAAAACCTTTATCATGTGGGTGAGATTCACCCGACTGAACCGATTCACCTTCTAAGCAACGCCTCAAAATAATTTTATATTATATTATAATTTTTTTATAATTCTCTTCTACCAGTTAGTTGATTCAACAATGTTTTGAGTATGTCCAAATGTCTAATATTTTACAAAAGACAACAGATAGAAGAGTTGAGAAAATGTGGATGTTTAAACAAAGGCAGAATAATGAATGTTACACAGTGTGTAATGTGGCCACTTAAACCTGCCAACGACAAGTCATAAGCCCTGTAAATTCCTTGACTTCTATATTTCCTTCTCAAAAATATTTTCCCCCTGTTGCATCAAATTTAGATCTTAATCTATCGTATTTGTTTGTAAGACATTTACATTTTTTAAAATATTTTTTTTTTCATTTACGAGAGGTTGATACTTTAAATTAGTCTTAGATTTGCCACGTTCATGAAAGCATTTTTATTTATTTATATTTTTTATGGAAGAAGCTGTTCAAGTATTTAAGTTTATATTTTATTGAGATATAATAAGTTATTTAGATGTTGAAATTGTTTCTTTGTTGTTCTGAACGTGTATTTTAAAAGAAATGATAGTATTACTTTAGTTTTTTAATGAGCTGTAGTAACTCCTAGGAATATAATAAATTTGTATTATACTTTGTAATACACTTTACATCATAAGATTAACAAATAAAAAGCCCTCTGAAGGCTGGTTGCACAAAAAAAGCAACGTAACAAAGTTTAAAGTTAAATAATTGCTGTGTTTCTGTCAAAATTGGAAAAATGATTTTTTGTCTCTTTGGTTTTTTTCATGAAACAGTTTTGACCATTTTAACGAAAACGGAACGATTATTTAGCGTTAAAAAAACTTTTTTTTATGATTGTGATAAAATTATAAATAAACTTATCAATGAAACTTCTTGGTATAGTTTTACTTTTTATTATTTTGACCAACGAGCGCTTAAAACGTTACCAAGAAGTTTCACTGATAAGTTTATTTATAATTTAATCATATTATTTTTTTCGGTGCAATTGGCCCTCAGTTATAAAGACCAATAAATTTTATTGTTTGACTTATAAATTGAAATGAACTTCCATCAACAAAGTTTACTAACTAATTTGAATGTTCAAGAGCCAATTACAAGAAGAAAGATTGTTTGAATTAAAATGTTAATAGTTTATTCAATCATTCTCAATGACGATTTAAAATAAAAATCATTACTTAAAATTAAGATGTTATAAATATAAACTAAAATGTACAAACTTAATAGTGAATATTGAAGATTTAGTTTGTACATAGTTCTTACAAAATGTATTCATAAATTAATAATAAATTATATTACTGTAGAAGCTTTTGATTTATTATTTTGATACTTTTGAATAAATAATTTTATCAGTGATGTAAGATCGGGATTGATGGATGTTAAAAAAGACAACCTTATTCCTGAAAGCATACATATATATTATTAAAAAATCAAAACGTTACATTTCCCCTTATTGGTTAAAAATATTCACCCCAACTGAGAAATTACCTTAATAAGTCTAGAATATTAGTTGTTTATGAATATATTTTTTACTTGCAGACGGCTTTATGCAGAGATGAAAGCAAATTATTCAGAAGGCAAAGTGGAACATGACTTCGTTCGAGAAATAATATGGAAATCTTCAGAACATGGAAGGTCGGGAATCGAGGGGAAAGTGAGGGAAAGAAAAACTCTCGTATTCTGTCAATAGTATTAAATTAAAAGTCACCTCCAGAGGCGGGTCTGAAAAGGGAAAACATAAAAACATCCTCTTTTATCTTAACATTATGTTCATGTACTTATAACCTTAACGTATGAGTATATTACTCAAATTTTGCTTGGAATGGGGCGGGGCGTTTTCATTGATAATTTTATAGAATTAAAATGTTAAATTCATCGAATCGTTAAAAGTCGTTTTACTTTTTTAAAACCTATCTCTGGTTCCTTAAAAAACATCGAAAAAATTATTGATTTCACGTAAGCGCGTAAAATTAAATTTTAGCACTATTGCATTTTTTTTAATGACTTCATTTTTACTTGTCCCATGTAAGCCTTTGTAATATAAAAGAGGTATTGTAAAGCAACTAGTAACGCTTATTTTTATTTTTCCTCATCCGCTTCTAAGTAGGGCGTGTAGAAATCACCAGGCGCCTGTCTCCAAGAGACCATATCGCGACCCGGGACTCTCGCCAATCAATCATCCACGTCAATCCATCGTACCTTATTTTCGCAGAATAAAGCAGAAAGATCGTCATCAATGGTCTTTCAGTGAAGTGTGAAGAAGAAGCAACTTGGGTTACGACTTTCCGAGGCATCCGCACCACGTGTCCAAGCCAGGGACACCGCCGCACCATGTAAATATTTAAAATTATACAATGAGATATGCATATTGTCCATTGATTGATAGATTTCTGAAGAAACTTTATTTAAATCACTTCGGAAGAAATATTTCTTAACTCACTTCAACACTCCTCTCTTTGCCTTCTTTTATTTCCACTTTCCTATTAAATATTAGTACAGAAATAATACATTCAAATACACAAATTGCTAGTCCTTATTTAGTATACACAAATATTTTTTTCACTACACGTTTTGAAATTAAAAAAAATAACGGTGTTCATATCATTGGCTTATGGGAAGGAAATTGCCATCCGCCAATAAGCCAGTTAATGTATAAGTTAAGCTGAATTGAAATACAAATATTTAAAAAAAAGATAAATATTCATGAAAAATGTCTTTAAAATGTGTATTTTAATACTAGCAATACACAAGATTTGTAGATTGTAAAAAATAATATGTAAGCTACTTTGGAAATAGGTATTGCCTTGTAGGTAATATAAATTAAAACCCAGTTTTAAACTGACAAATGACGTAAAGTGAAAGGGACTTATGAGAAAATACTGAAGTTTTAATTAGTGAGACATTCTTGTGTACAGGGGATAAAAATAAAAGTCAGTGAATATTTTATAATCCTCTTTGCAAGTCAATTCAATTTTCCACTGCAGATTGTTAAACCTCCATTTTTCAGTCTTGTCTTCCTTAAACCAACCCCACATTAATCGTCGTTTCTTTGCCGACGCAAACCGAATTTCCTTTTATTCGGCCACATAACTTTATAACGATGCCGGTTTTTCCGCATTGCTAGAAGCCAACTTCACTCGTAACATTCTCCTTTGTTTTTGCGGCGTGCCTCGAGGCGTTTTTGGAAGATTTTTACCAACCTAATATAAGAACAAACATGCCTTAAAAGCCAAAACAACTGCATTAATTTTTAAGTCTTGTAGCTCCGAGAAGGGGAAATCGTTATTGTTTAGGAAGCGAGATCAAAGTAGGATTTGATAACATATTACTTGCCTTTAAAGGGATATTGTAAGACACTTAATACCCAATTAGGAAAACAATTTTATTGCAATCAATACACTTTGCACGATATATTTTCGTACTTTACCTTAATTGTATACGTACTTAACGGATGTAATTATTTTTAAAAAAATCTTTGTCCTTCTTTTGAAAAATATACACTTTACCATTTGAGAATTTCCAATTTTAAAGAATAAAAATTCATCATTTTATTTTACAAACGAGCCGACAAAAGCTTATCCCAACTTATTTTTAATACACTGTAACCTCCTTTTACACAGCAGATACGTTCCACACTTTTGGCTAGAACACCCCAGTTAGGGATGAAAAAAGCCAAAAAAGAAGAAGAAGAAGTACCGTGTAACAAAAGTTAACGTAAAAAAAAAATGCTAAATCGGTTTCCTTGTATAAAAATTAATTCATGAAAAAAAAACGAAATTGTTGACTATTTACGGTATCTTAATTTTTTTCTGAAAATAATATGACATTAAAATATTTAATAAAAATCGATTATTTGCTATAAGCATAATATATTATTTGCCTAGTAACTAAAAGAGTTATCTAGGGAATTCCGATAACGAATATTATAATAGGGTTTTATGACTTTTTTTACAATTTCAATTAGACCCTTTGTCAATGGAATACTATCGAGTAATATTTTTTTTTTTACTACTTACTAGTAGTACAAAAATTATATTATTATTTGTAATTTCCGCGAAAACAGTACATTGCATTGTCCACGCCCCAATACGTCAGAATTCGGGGAAATTTTGAACTTTGTTTGTGACCGTTTAAATATAAATGTAACGTTGTCACGAATCTTGACGTCACAATTATCAAGGTCAAACAGGGGACAAACGTTTTTGTAGGGACATATTTTTTTTGTATGAAAATATTTCTCCGCAATCTATATGAAATATCTGAATTCGAAACCAATAAAATCTATATTGATTTGGTAAAAAAAATATATTAATGCATTTCAAATATTTTTATCGGTATTCGAGGAATGGCAACTTACGTTGACGCTTTGTTAAATTGATGTTTTAAAAAAAGTTGAATTTTTGGACCGCGTTCTATCTTAACCGCGTCAAATAAGGTTCCAGTATATTCCATTTTAATATTAAATTGATAATTTGTATCCACAAGATTAATAATAAAAGCTAGTATGCTATAATATTATGCAGTAATAATCGATTATTGAGGATTGATATTATCAGCTCCGAGCCTTAATTGGAAACCTACGAGATAAGCTAGGCTAATATTTGTATTTTAGTCGTGTGACCATGGCGTTCTTGGATCGGGTGTGAAATTACACATACATCATTATATAAATACGAGTATTTATAGAGTGTTCACATAACTTGGGTCCGTTTTTTCCAAATTGCTGTGTTTGCTTTTAAGTAACATATATTATTTTATTACATTACAAGCCTTCAAAATGGAATGTTAAGTTAACGAAAGTGAGCATTTTTGATACATCTTTCTGTTCGCGTTCAATCGGGGGAATAAAGCTGCTCGCAAATGCGCAGTATACGGTGAAGATTTTATGAATTATTGACTATTTTATTTTAAAATAATGAAGGAGAATACCTTTCTAAATTTTAGTATTCATTTTTGAGGTTATGTACTTTTGACGTGTTTTCGTAATCAATTAAAAAACATAGGAGAGATTTCCTTTTTTTTATATTTCATTTGAAATTATGGTATTCATAGACATGTGTGCATATATTTTTTTATGTGTTAATTAATAAATTTTAAAATTATTTAAATAGTGTAAATTTCGAAATGAGAGCTAGATTTTCTTGTCCTGCTTAGTGCATAGTTGACGTCATTTGAGCTGATTTCACGGCACAGATCTCAAACTGAACCACACCTTTCCAAGCACCAACACTTCGAAATATCATTGATGTGATATGTTGTTGTTAAAATTTCTAACTAAAAATTAAAACTACTCGTTTAAAAAATACTAAAGGTTTGATAGTTTTAGAATATTCGCAACACAAGAAGCTAGGTGATAAAAAGCACAATGACACTACTAAGCAAACTTAAATGCGCCTAACTTAAACAGAATATTTTCGACTCTGATATAAGATCGTCTGTTTATTTTATTACACTCTTAGTATTAAAGCTTGAGAATTTATTAAATTGCATTAACTGTGTGAAATAACATGATTAAATGTGGTTAAGTTGAACGCTTCGTTTTAAAACCACCTGAGTTTATTTTGAAGCACTATTAGTTTTAAAATAAACTCAAATGGTTTTAAATTAAACTCGTTTAATTTCAATTCAATATTTTTTTAATAAAACGTTTTGTTTTAATACCACATGAGTTTATATTTTAAAACACTCCTAGTTTCAGAAACCACAGATCTTTCCATCGACACGTCTAATTATAAACTTGGTTTAATTATAAACTAAAGTTTTTAATAACACCTGTAGATAAGTATCTGTGCTTTCGAAACTATATTAATTAAACAAAAAAAAACATTTTTTTTGTTAATGATTGAGTAACTTTATTGAAGTATTCAATTTAAAACATCAAAAAAGGTACTCAATTATTGTCAAAAAAAAAAGTTTTTTTTAGTATGAGCGAAACCGATGGGACGATTCTCCGTCTTTAAAATGGTTTTTGGGCATTTGGAGGAAGTGCTTTCACACTGAATATGCACACAAATATTACATATATGATGTAAATATTATAATATAATATAAATATAACGACATGAGATTAATAAGATATGTCAGAAATTATTATACCCACCATTCAATTATTCAGTAACCCTTTGTACCCCATAGTGGCAAACTCGCTCACTTTGAACACTACACTTGTTTACAATATGTTTGAGTTCATCGCGCCCGCGCCGCATCGCAAGCGCTGCGCCACTATGGCCAAGCATTTAAAGTATAAGACATCCTACTAGCCTCTATTAAACAAATGACATAAAGACGTCTTGTCGGTTTGCAATGCATGGACATAAGATGGTTAGCGAGTGGATAAGTAGACCTTTTAATATTATCTGAATTGTTTTATGTATATGTTTCAATTCAAATTATTACTGTTATGTTGTGTAATTTAAATTTATGTTTACTTTTTTATGATTATAATTGTGTTAGGATATTTTAATGAAAAAACACATGTTACGAAAAAGGAACTGCTAAACAGAAAATTTCTAGCTAATTGGAACCTGCAATGATGAACCTCTATTGCTCAATCACAGATGTTTATCGACATTGTTAAAAAATCCTCAGACAAGTTGACCAATAACGATGGAACATTATTAATTTAATCACGAAATAGCATGTTAAATTGTGCACAAACAATCACAACTTTATTTTTATTTATTTGTTTTGATGTAAATTTACAGATTAACTTAAATTTACTTTACTAGTATGACAATATGATTAAATAATAATGAAACTAAATTAAATACATCTATAAAACTACATTATAGAATTAAAAATAAAAGTTTGAAAAAAATAATACACAAAATTAATTATGTCTATCCCTAATATGCAAATAGCATTGCGCTTGAAAAATGAAGATGCTTCCAGCTTCCCGGAGACTTTTTGGCAAGTCATTAAACATTTTTTAGACTTTAAGCCCTTTTGTTATCTAGATTTCTATTTTCCTCTTGAATGATTTTTTTATATATTTTTTTTATTTTAATAGTATAATTATACATTTTTACAATTTAAAAAAAAAAATTCACTTGTTATATTTTTACTGAAACTAAAATCCCACCAAGCCACTTTTTGTAGCTTGTTGGTGAAGATTATATTTATACTAACTTAATAATATTTTTTACATTTATAAAAACAATGAATAACAGATAAAAATTAACAGCCGCAAAGATCAGAATAAACATGTTTATACAAATAATAATATATAAATTTATTTTTTAAATACAAGAAAATATATGAAAAGTTAAAATATATACACCTAAGCTACTATTCATATATAAACTGTTGATCGAGTAGCCACTCTCTTATTTTGCTCTTGTGACAATGTGAGTTAAATTTAAGTTCTTTTGGTAGTGAATTAAAAATTCTATATTTCGTGATATTACCTTATTTTAAATGTTATATAACATGTTATTACATAATAACATCAAGAGAGAAGATTTGCTGAGAACGTCGAGGAAGAATTGCTGAGAAAAACCGAGATGCTTCGTGCTTACATCAGTGCGCAATATATTACTTGGTTGGTCACGCGTATTCTTGGGGAATTAACACACATTCAGAGATGTTATTGCTTGAGAATACACGTAGCTGACAAGTGACAACATCGTCGCGTCAGATACATTCCGCCCGTCACACGAGGACCCCGAAATCATTTGTACCGTGTCGCACCTTGTCACAGGCGAGACTACGGGCTACGTTCTCCCGTCTACGGACGTGGCACGTTTGTGTCACGTCCCTGCATGACAGTTATGCCAAATATGTGCCATTTAGAGACACGAAGACGTGCATAAGTGCATATCTACCTGTCGTCATATGTCAGACAATAATAAGGTAGTATACAGTTGGAACTTTATACAAGTAATAGTATTGTCTAAACATGGCCCTTGTACATAAACATTTGATGATATGTGATCGTTATTATTGCTATGTTATCTATTCTCATTTTGAAATTACTATATTATAAAGTTTATATTTGAAGCACTTACGTTGTGGTTATTCATTATAATAAAATAAATAAAACAATTTTGTTTTTAACCACTATTTTTTTTTTCATCGACCTGTTTCAAAACAAACAAGCTTCTTCGTCAAAGTTTACGTAACTAATGAATTGATTTTTTATTTTTTATTATTAAGTGAACATGAAACAAAAATATTCAAAAAAAGGAATCAATTCATTAGTTACGTAAACCTTGACGAAGAAGCTTATTTGCTTTGAAACCGGTCGGTGAAAAATAAAAATTAGTCGCTAAAAACAAAGTTGTATTATTTATTTTATTACTATATTATGTTAAGGTTCCTTTTTTGCGTTATTTTCACAAATATATTAGGAATTTTGCATATTGCAGGCGAAGTGAATCAAATGATAAAATGGTAAAACTTTTATATTTAATGTTTAAACTCTACGAGCTTCTGCCTACTTTTTTACTAAATACATGGGTTTTTTTAGATGATGCTAATTACAGAAATATAATATAAACAACAAGTTAACTTCAGCCCTAAAATGTTTATATCTGAGCGCAAAGTGCTTAAGCTGCCTTTAGTTGTTTTAAACAATTTAACACTGTATTTATTATTTTTGACAAGCCATTTTATTAAGAAGAGAATTATTATATTTTTAATTAGAAGTCCAAATGACAATTTAAATATTTTACCAAAATGAAGGATTAAAATAAAACCATTTAATAATATTATGAAAGGATCAGAATAGTTAAAACATAGCAATTAAATTATTTTTTTTAATCAGAATTGTAATAAATTATTGTAAAGCAATTTTGTAATACTGTACTAAATAAATGTGAAAGCTAAGAGAATTATATAAAGAAAATGACAGATAACATAAAAACAAAATTAAACATAATGCTATGTTTGAAGTATGAACGATAAACAAGATTAGTTGACTGAATGTTTCAGGTCAATGGGCACTGTTTTTATAAAGTGTCTTTGATTTTGGAATTCAATCAATGATCTGTTACACACCAGTATTCGTTCTTAAATACTCCATAAATTAAATAGACACGTTACTTTTGCGTACAAAATGGCATCTCAATATGTGGGTCTTTCGTGCCTTTATTCTCTAACAGGCTTCCATCATGATCAGATGTGATGCTACGCGGAAATATGCAGTCATGTGTGATAAAAAAAATGGTCAAATTACACTGACACAGTGAAAAACAAAACAGATATATCATTTCATTTGTAAATATAATTTAATATATGTAATAAGCAGATAATTAGTAAATAGATACATATATACATAATGTTCAAATCATCTTTTTAAAATTTTGAGAATTGAAAACTAGCGTCGTAACTAAAAGTTGAACATAAATAATACCAACTGAAGAAATATGTATATTTATTCCATGCATAAATGATTGATTACATGACGTGTATTGTAATACGTTTTTTTTTTGTTGACGGCAACGCAATATTTGCCATATTTTATATTTATGAAACTAGGAATAGGAGTAACGATGCAGAACTAAGTTCACACAGAGGCACTCCTTACATCTTGGTCAAAGATCTTTCAATCTTTTACCTAAAGAATTAAAAATCATTAAATCACAGATACCGTTTAAAGTAGGTTTGTGGTCTTGGATTCGCATGAAGAAATAGATAAACACCTTCTTCAAAAAAAATAATTTAATAATAATGAAATACTACAAATAAAACCAGTCTTTTGTTCTATAAGCATATGTTAATCTTGTTTGTTTTTTTTCTCTTTATTCATGGTTATGTTATACCATATATATATGATATAAACTTTAAAATCATTCCACGTTCAGACGCCAAAGTCTTTGTGGGCATTTTTTCCAAATTATGTTATAGCTTATTTAAAGATGTATTTTTTAAAGTGTATTTTTGTAATTAAAATTCTATGCAAATATGTTTAGAAAAATAAACAAAATAAAAAGAACTTTTCAAATGCCAATGTACGTAAACACTTAAGGCCTTACTCATAAACTTGGTATAAAATTATGCCAAAGCATAGTGGTAGAATACGTATAGGAATATTCCCCTTATAACAGTAGTTCTATAAGGGGATGGTTATCCCATCTTTATTTTACAACTATGCTTAGGTGTAACTTTATACCAGGTTTATGAGTAAGGTCCCATATCCCTATCTTATGAGTACAGTTCCAATTTAAAGTATCCATATTATTTTACTATGAGTACCTAAAATTTAAAAAACACGTATATCGTTATACACGTATATCGTTATACTAAAAATTATCTTTTTACTTTTGTACTTATGTACTCTACATAGAATAAGGTTTTACAGTACAATTATTTTTACGAATTAAATAATTTTTAATATATTTTATCAATTTAATTTTTTTTTTTTTAATTTCACTTTTTTTTGTATAACACACCAGGAGGCCCAATTACAGTTGTGAATTACATCACAGATCACCCAGGCTTGAGAAAAATCACATATTTTTTTTGTGTCCTCACCGGGAATCGAACCCGGAACCTTCCGTGTGTGAATCAAGGGTCTTGACCACTACACCACGGAAGCCTATTTATATATGTCTGCGAGGCTAAAGACGGAAACCTACCTACTGTAAAAAATATGACCAAAATGAAGTCGATTATTATCACACAGATTTGAACCGTGTAAACTAAAGATCATATTTACATAAAAGTATCGTATTATGTTAAAATATGTTACACCAAATGATGAATGTAAAAATAATAGTTTAAAAAAATACAATTTCGAATTTATTTTTTTAAACTTTTTTAAACTCAATCCTGAGAAGGAATGAAAATGACACACAATTTCCATGAAAACATTAAAGTTTTCTGGAAAGCTGTGAAAAACTCCAGGAGTAGCAGTGAAAGCGGAGGCATGACAGTTGTTAAAGATAAGGATGGAAAAATGGTGACTAATGAGAGTGGAATAAAAGAGAGATGGAAGGAATACTTTGAGGAAATTTATGAATCGCATACTGGTAACTCGGGCGGTGCCGATGTATCGACATTATCCGAGGTGTGTTTGAACGCAAATGATGAGGTAAGTCAGATTAGTATGAAAGAAATTATCAGTGTTGTCAAATGTATGCGGAATGGTAAAGCGCAAGGGTATGACTGTATTGCAGCAGAGTTTATTAAGTCGTTATGAAGGAATGGAGACGTTTGGAAGATGCCTTTATCCAGCAGTGGAGATAGCAAGGCTGAAGAAGAAGAAAAATATACTAAAAACCCTTCTTTTATTGAGCGACTTTTGTTCAGACGAAAATTTGAACATTTTCTTGTTTTCAGAAAAATAAGAAATTTTCAGCAATTATAAAAACAAACCAACCATCGTGCATTTGGTAAGATATTACAATTTATTATATTTTATAAAAACGAAAATATCCTCAAATGATTCTTTATTTATCTTAACATATTACAACAGAGATGAAGAACATTTAAGAGAAGGTTATTTAAAAGTCTAGGCATCTACAGGGCTTATGACCTGTCAATGGCTGGTTTAAGTGGCCACTTTACACAATGTGTAACATTCACCATTCTGCCTATATTTGTTTTTCATCTCTGTTGTAATATGTTAATATAAACAGCTGCCCAGGGAGTTGAATCCAGTCCTTGTCTACAAAAATTTGGACAAACTCAAAATATTGTTCTTTATTTATCGTTAAAAATATTTTTCAAACATGAGCCAATTAAAATAGATTACAAAAAAATATTATTTATAACAAAACACGTTTACTTAAAACTATTTTAAACTTAAATTGCCTCAAGAGGTCCTTACAAGGATGAAATTATTTTTTTATTTAAAATGTGTTTCAAACAGTTAAGACAATCTGAAGGATCACATCAGACTACCTAAAATTATTTTCTTTATGCAACAAGTTACCGTGAAATTGATATACCAATGAAGTAACCTATACACCATTAGACATTGTAATCATCATTCCCCTTTCTTTACCCAGTGGTGCATATAGTACTGCATTTATAAACCATATACAGCGTATTTTGATTATCTATAACATAAATGGGTCGACTTTGTTGCGATTCAAAGATCGGCGGTCCATGAGGTTTTTTTGCGTCAGATCGTGTGGTACCATAACATCGAGCTTTATTTTAAATCCAGCCTTCTGCAAATGGTTCGAAACGGTTTTATAATCGATATTCAGCCCCTAGACGATGCTACAACTGCTAATATGATGGTTTATCTCGATAATTTTGATGATTTGATCGATATTTTCGATGACAGGCCGGCCAGAGCGTGGTGCAACATTTACCTCCACTATACCAGAACGAAATCGCTCGAACCACTGTGGTGTAGCACGAACTGAAAGAGTAACGGCCCCGTATACATCGCAAATTTTTTGGTCGCTTTCGATGCGTTTTTCCTTTTCGGGTAGTAAAAATGTAAAATATGGCGAATTACTTCCTTTGAGACCTCTATACTCGACGCAAGATAGTTCCCGACTGAACCAACAAAGCGCAATACGGTTAAAAAAGCGTTTGTAGTGTACTTTCACACCTTTACAACGCCATCGTATGATCCGATGTGACTAATAATGGACGAGATATACTTAGTTTAAAAAAGGGAGCGAAATACGAAATGACCTTTTCCTCGACCTGATATTATATAAAACGCAGAGATGCTTGTTGGTAGCTGTTATGGGGTGGCCTTGGTGGTCTTGTAGTAAAACTCTTCTTTTTACTTATTATGGTATATTTACAAGATATACAGAGGAACAATAGTAACAAGTGGACAAGTGTCTACAGAGGGGGCTAGCTGAAGAATGGCCTGTTGGTCTAGGTATGTGGGGGTACCTTGTGGCCAGTAGGTAGGTGTTGTATTGGGAACAATACAATCCTTACCTACACCTCTTACAGTAGCCGACAGAATACTTACCATATTTCTATTATGTGCCATAGCACATCATTTATATACAGCAGAATTCCGTTTATCCAAACTCCAGTCATCCGGATTGCTAAATATCCGGATCGTTATCAGGAAATAAAACCTCCGAAAAGTAATTAACTTTTCTGGACACGTTTTGAGTTTTTTTCGGGTTAAGATCAAAGCCAGAGAGACGCATCGACTACTTGAAAAAAAAACTCACCAAAACACGTTCAAAACCGGCTGCGAAAAATATCAAAGATTTGCACAATAAAGTATTGTGTTGATTAAACTAATTTCAATAATTTATGCTGCTAATGAATACAAGTAAATTATAAACTAAAAATTAGATTACCTTCAGGTTTAGTAGTAAGGTGTAAGTTTTTAAAACAAAGATTTTTCACGTGATTTAACGGGAATCAGAAAAAACCCTGTCCAGAAAAATTATGTTTCAAGCGAATTTTGCGTTTTGTAAAAAAAAACGGTCATTAATTTTGACTTTTAATAATTATTATATTATTATTTGTAAAAAATTGCATAATACATAATACGAGAAAAATATGGTAGAAACAAGAATAAGTAAAAAATAAAAGTTTTTCATAATTGTTTAATATGAAAATTATGTTATGTTATCATTACCTATATTTCATACATCATTACCTTAATTACCAAATGTCAACGCATTTATAATGCATTCTATTATATCCTCGGGTGCATATCGAGATTACGGGACTGTCCTTGACAGGGCGTCACAAATGAGCGCTGTCTTCGGCGAAATATAATATACGAGTTTATATTTATACCTGATGATGGGTAAATCTGAATACCTGAAACTTGCTGTGTTCTTGTTAACATGAAACTCGTACGTGGCGTAAACATACAAAGTGTGTATTTATTATGTATTTGAAATCAATAGATATCTTAGAAGTTTAGAAGAATCAACCGAATTGAAAAACTGCATAATATACATACAAATACATATTTCAATTATTATATTCCATTTTAGTTAAGTACCATGATATTATATTATCGCTCATGTTTAATTTATTTAAATGGTTTGAAATTATTTTGAATCAATTAAAATAAATTATGAAACATTTGATCTATTCTAATTATTTCCACTAGATTAAGATTCATTGTTTCTGGACTTACATGTAAACAGATGATAGAATTACGATGCATTTAGTTTAACAATGCACTGGCATATGCACCACTAAATGCGGAAGGGTGATGAAGCTGCCGATTTAGATATATAATAAATAAATACATAATTACTTTGTTTGTTAGACCACACACGAGTTTATTTAAATTTTCAACGCTAGTCTCCGATATGTTGTATCATCCATCATAAGCAAATTCATTTACATTGAGAAAACAGGTAGATTCTATTAACACAGACTTTAGCAAGGCTTTTGACAAGGTGTGTTTAAACATTTTGGTCGCCAAATTATCAAATCTAGGAATAAGTGGTCCCACGATTAAATGGTTTCAAAGCTGCTTGACTGATAGAACACTATCGGTAAAATTTTGTAACACTTTATCCCAATTCTGTGCTACTAGTGGTGTTCCTCAGGGTTCTCATCTGGGCCCAATACTGTTCATTAGCTTTGTTAATGATATAATGGATGTATTTGATGATGTGGAAATATTGCTGTTTGCCGATGACATGAAGATTTTTAAAGTTCTTAATTCCGTAAATGATTGTGTGACTCTGCAACGTAATTTAAATAAAATGTTCCAGTGGTGCTCCACCAATAAACTTCAATTAAATATAAAAAAATGCCACATAATGAGATTTTTTAGAATAAAAAACCCAACTTTATTTGATTATTTGATGGGTAATATGCAATTAGACTCAACTTCTGAGGTGCGCGACCTGGCGTTTTTGATCAAAAATGATCCTTTATTAGGCACATAAATAATATTACTAGTAAATCTCTAAAAATGTTAGGCTTCATGTTACGTGTGACTAAGGAATTCTAAAACATAGGCACTTTGAAGTTGATGTATACTTCATTAGTGAGAAGCCAGTTAGAGTATAACTCTACAATATGGACTCCTTACTACAACTGTCACCAAAATTCTCTTGAAAGAGTCCAAAAAAATTCTTACGGTTTATAAATTTTAAACTTAGAATCAGTCAGGAATTTTTAGATTACGATTTTTTACTAAAAACATTAAATTTGTTAAACTTAACGATAGAAGGAAAATTATAAACCTTTTAAATTTATTCAAAATTGTAAATTCAATATGGGATTGCCCTGAACTGTTATCTCTCATCAACTTCAGGGTGCCTGGAAGAATGACTAGACAGGTGCCACCGTTTTGTAGCAACAATTCACGGACAGTGTATACTTGTAATGCAGTATTAAATAGACTTCATGAATTCGGCAATAGTTATTCCCACGTATCTGATATATTTAGTGTAGGGTATTGTTCCTACAGAACAAACCTTATAAACTTTTTCGAAGATGATGAATGGCAATTATATTTATCTATTCATACATTTCATATACAGTTTTTTTGTTCAGTTTGCCTAGCTGTGTGAAACAGTACTTATGATTTTCTTGTTGTTTTACTGTAGAATGTTTTATTATTTAAACTTTCTACTGAATATGCTGTATAATTTTTAGGTTATTTTTTTAAATATAAATCTTGTACAATTTTTGATTTGATTTTTTTTTTATTTTTATAAATCTTGTTTTTAAAATTCATGTTTTTGAAAAAAAAAGATAAAAATATTAAGCCAAATATGTTAATATTATAAATGTTTGTAAAAGGCAGATTTGCCGTTTATGTTAATAAAATAAAATAAATAAATAAGATGAAAATAAAAGATTAAATCAAAATAGCTTTGTTCATTGCAAATTTAACCAAAAATATTGCACAGTGAAATATTTTATCTCGTATATTTGTGGAAAAACCAATGGGACTACGATGAATTGAAGGATGTCATAGTTGTGTGACGCGAGCAGGCGCTACTTAGGGTCGGCATTGTTGCGACAAAAATTTTTTTTTTGCGAAAATTGAAAAAAAATCGAAATAAAAGGTAATTTACACGCGAAACTGGATTATCAAGAATAAGCACAAAACTTGTGTTTCACAAATTAATTTAAAAACCAATCAGTAAAATACCCGTTTTTTGACCAGCGAATACATTTCAGATATTTTTTTCACAGGTCAATTTTCTAAATGTTCTCTATTTTACAATGTAATTAATCTATAAATTATAGAGCAAAATACACTTTGACAGATCGCTTGAGTTCCGTAATCTCGATGTGACTTGTTCCTTAATTCTTACAATCATATACATTATTACTTATTAACGGTGCAAAATAAAGTCTAGCACTTTATTTCCACCTATGATGAACATATTTACAAAAGTCTCTTACAAACAATAATACAACCAACGAATATGTTTGATTTTGAAGAAAACAAATAAAACAAAATCAATTGATTAAGAAAGCAACATGTTAGGGGAATCGAAGCCGGAATAAAGGAAAAAAATACAGTTCGTAAAAGTTAGGTAAAATTCACGACTGGGACGAAATACAAAACATACATTGTGTTATTTTTTGGCAAGAGGCGAAATTAAGTCCAGGGTCTGTAAGCCAATAGGAAGTAAAATATTATTTTTAATTTTATCTACAAAGTAAAATTAAGTTTTGTGTATGAAAAATATAATATTTATGAAATCTTTTTTTCTAAACATGTTCAATTACAGGTTACCAACGAAGATACTTTAAATTTTCATACAAATATATGCATTATCGTACATCCATATCGATTTCACTTTAAACCGTCTCGATATGTACTGAGGAATAATAATTCAAAATCCTGGTGCCAAACCTTATGTATGGAAGTAAAGAATGGAATAAGAAAAAAACAAGGATGGAAGTAGGCTAAAAGCTGTCGAAATGATCACTCAGGTGAATGTGGTATAATTATTTACAATAGATGCACAAATAATGTCGAGATCCGTGCATTTTCGACAAAATCAAGAAAGGAGTTCTGCGATGGTTTGAACATGTATAGCAAACGGTCGGCAAAATAAGGTCTAAAAAAATTTATAACGCGAATGTTGATGGATGCAGAAAACGAGGAAGACCGAGAAAGACATGGAATGACCAAATCCAACAAAAACTTGAAGATGGACATCTCAAAAGTAGAAACAATCGGGGAGCGTGCATGAGAAGAAGAAGTATGTATGCAAAAACACAGTGAGATATGGCGTTCTATCCTCTCTGCTTACCTCTACGGAGAAACGGCGTGAGGGTTTGTTTGATGTTTGTTTTGTTTGAAATTTTGGTGCATGTCAACTCCCGATTTAGCTGGTGAATAGTGCCAGCAACAAGTTGGAACAGGTAGCAGATAGCGGAGACTACGGCCCGCTAGCGCGGCCAACATGAACACGATGTCGCTGGATCACTACGGTGATCCAGCGACATTGTCAGTTGACATCGACATTGACATCGACAGTTGACATTGACATCGACAGTTGCCATCGCGCCAGCCATCGCGAGTATCCAAGCTCGCAAGAACATTACAGAGTATCCAATTTATTCTCAATGCATTACAAAATATACGTAAAATATTGATAAATTGAAAAGAGAAAAAAAAAGAAAAGGTGATATGGATCGTAAAGACAAATTAAATTTAATAGACATTTTAATTATTTCAGCGCCCTTGAGGTAATTTTCACAAAAAATGGCGCAATATAATTATCCAGACTAACAATATTAATAAAGAGAGATTGATAACATTTGAGAAGGGAATATACATGAAATATTACCTCAACTAAGATTACAATTATTTTACTTCACAAAAATCAACAAATGGAAGAATTCAAGAATTACAGATGTTCAAACAAAAGCAGAAAGGTGAATTTTAGTGTCTAAAGTGATCACTAAAACGAGCCAATGACACTATATTAAACTCATAAATGTCTGGACTTTCATTCTCCCTTCTAAAATAAAGAAAATCGCGATCTTTTTTTAATGAATCAATCCTGAAATTCCTTTCTGCCTTTCTAAATAGATTGATTACATTTTCTTAAATACCTTTTTTTTATTGTGTTACATATTATATTTGAACATTTTTACTATATAACACATAAAGATACTCGTACATTGAACAAAATTCGATGAAGGATGGCATCGCGAACAGTGGTCACTGGAAACTGGATAATTCCTTTAAAAATGTGGAAATATATATAATCAACCATTAAAATATGCCAATGTAATACGTAAAATAAAAGTATCGCTGAAATGTTTTTTTAAAATAAAAACAATATTTAAATAATGTGTAGAAACTTCGAACTACTCCAGTCACGGGTTATCCTTGTGAGGCGATCATAAAAAAGAGTTATTATGTGTTAAATATTAAAAAAATTATAGCAGATAGTTGAAATAAATTAAAAATATGGAATTAAGATATGTTAAAATAAATGGTAGGAACAAAATAATGTTTTGTTTTACGGCTGTAGCCGAATCAGGGAGGTACATAAAATTGAAATCAGCTTAATATACAATTCTGTTTGTACAACACATGTTTAAATACACGCTCTAAATGTAATATCAAATACACATGCATTATCTCCAACGAATCCTGACAATGTCATAAAAATAAGGATTTTGCCAGCGACGATTACACACATATATTTGTTCGCCCTCAAATTACAAATAAATAATTTGATAATATAATAAAATACAGGTTATTTATTTACAAAAATCCGAAACAACGGAGCTTTTTCAAACCCCATTTATTAACAGCGATGTTTAATTACAAATACATAACTAACAACAATATTTTATTCAATTTCAAATAAATATATAGGTTTCTTAAATAAACTGATACATTTTCAGGAGTATGAAAACAAAGGTGCAGTTTTTGTTTTTACACATATTTTTTTGTCAAAGAAAACTACACCCATTACAAAAACAATATTTACAAATAAACCAAAATTATAGGCCAATTGTCGTTTTCTGTCTATTAATCAATACAACGCCAAAAACAAAAAAAAACATACCTTTGTTTGGCCACTTCATATCATTCCACTTGTAAAATAAATAAATATTATAATCATAATAAAATTAAATTTAAACATACGAAAATATTTTTTTTGTATATATTTGCCTTAAAGACTGTTTAAACATAATAAATTAAGACGTAGAGAAAATTATTTTTAAAATATACAGAAAATACTTTTGGAAAAGCTAAAAAAAGACGAACCAGAAAAATACAAATGTAATAAAATGACAAAAAAATAATAATACATACTGTAGTATATTATACATCCCATCTTAACATAGAACCTTAGTCCCACGGAGTTGGGACTTATGTATCAATAAATGTAAATGAATATGTTTTTTTACAGAAATAAATAAAACAATATAAACTGATTCAACGGGGTTCAAACTGTCAGTAGGGTCGCAGTGAGTCACATCTTGCTGGAGGGTGTGATTCTTTAAAATGCTGCGAACGCCCAGTTGCATTCCACCGGCAACACTACTGACTAGTCCTACTCGTTAGCGTCCACGTCGCGAACTCTGGGCAATGGGATCGCACTCATAACGGTGTGATCACAGCAGATAACGAGAGGATGAAAGGCGAGTTTTTGGCGCCTCAAAACCAAAACCAACCAGCTAAGGGAAGGTAACCCCGACAGAAAATCCACCAGAGAAAGCAACGGGAAACCACTCTGGTCATCTTTCCCAGGAATCACTACGGCTAGAACATCAATAAGCAGTCGTCCTGGCTGCGAAATGTAAAATTAGCGCAGGACAGATACATATGCTTTCGCTGTAGTGATCGCCAACGTCGGCGTCGGGGGGACCCGGCAAGGCACAAGAAGAAGAAAGAAGAAACGGATTTACAGTTTAGAGCATAAAGATTTGATAAAACAAACATGTGTATTAAATTAATAAATATCATGTAGAAAATAACTGTTTTATGGATATGAAGAATGATTCACTAACAGCTTTATTTTCAATAAAATAAAAGTTTTTGACAAAAAAAATCCGAGATCTTTTACATTTTCCAACCGTCCTTAAACAATTAATCAGCCATTATACATGATAAGTTTATGGAATTTATAATTATATGAAATGTCGTTGAAAGGCATTTCTAATGTCATTTTATTTCTAATACACCAAGTCGGTAATATAATTATTTATTTATAGCTTTCTGTACCTGTTATTGAGCTAACGACATTTAATGTGTTCGCTTATCAATGTGTTCGCTTAGCACAGGACTTAGGCAGTGGTCATTAATCATTAAAAAAATAATGTGGTTGTAACAAAGAATTAACAATAGTCCAGAAACCGCATACGCACATCAAACAGGCGACTAAACTACTCATAAATGAGTAGGTTTACGTTTTGACCCATCAGTTTCTTCGTAGAGGTCGCTCAGTACGCAACTCCTGATTTGAATTTAACTGTGCCGTGTTGTGTCCTTTTAAAGTTATTTTAAAGAAACGGATGCAATCACATTTCATGTGTAATTAGCAAATGAATATGTATGTAACAAATGCATTACTTAAAAATTTAATTATTTTTCCATCTGTCAGATTGTCGAAGAAACAAAATGAACATTTTGTTAGTGTTGCCAGGGTTGTAATTTTTTTTACCCTTCATTGCTCATTTAATGAAAATTGGATCTCGGATTAAACAATTCTATCGTAGACATTTGACCGACATTATCTTCAAAACATCAAATATTATTTAAAATGATATCAAAATATCAGTTTTATGTAAAATAAAATTTGTTCAATAACTCTTATTAAATGACCCTTTACTTATCTACTCTGTTGTGTCAATCAATATTTCCGCTTGCGCAATAAAATTTTAGATAAATTAACAGATTGCTTTTTTTTTACCTTACATTTGTGTTATGATTTTTTTTCCCATCAAGCAACATTACGCGGCGACATCACGAATTTGCGCGGCGAAAGTAGGGCATAGTGGGGGAATTATTGGACACAGTGTATTCAAATATGATTCTACGCTCCTTCTGGACTATTCTTAATTCTATTGGATGAAATATAATCAATAATACTCATAAACTTTTTTTTTCCAGTACAGTTTTTGCTAAAGTAACCATCACATGCATTCTCCTATACCGAGATTGTTGAGGCGCACGACAATGTAATTAGTTAAACTAATAGTTGACATTTCCAATTAAAACACTTTGAGATAAATTTAGATCTAAATGTACATACGCCTTAATTATTTATTTTTGTAAATTATGTATACTTTTGTCACAAAATATGTAGACTATAAAGGGTATTTTATACCGTTCTTTAAATAAATATTGCAACGATAATTTAAACCATAATGTAGGTACTTGAAAAAAAAACAGGGGTATGAATTATAATACCTTTCAACAAACTGTCTCAAAGACAGTTTGTTGAAAGGTAATATTATTTATGTATAACATATATTATGTTTTACAAGAAAGTATATTATATACCACTGTGATAAAAAAATAAAGTAAAATTTTTATTCAAAATACGTGGGCTCTTCGATTCCGGCAAATCTTTTTTTTTATTTATCAATCTACTATCGTACTGTCACTGACATCTGTGTCAAATTTAATGTCAATATCTGTATTTGTCCAATATATTTACGCACGTGTTTTGTGAACAACAAAAAGTTGATTCAGCGATTTTTACAATGTCTCATTTTGTCATGCAAAGAAGTGGCATTCAATTGTGTTTGTGGAATGAAATTTCTATTGCAGAAACATTGAGAATGTTGCAAAAAGCTTTCGGTGATTAGCTTTTGTCACAAAAAAAATGTTTACGTGGGATAAACAATTCAAAGAAGGCAGATAAGGCTTTAAAGACAAAAATCACCCTGGACGACCATCAAAATCAACCGGGGATACTGTTTTGACACAATTATTGGAGAGATAAAAACCGATTCGCTGCGCGCTTTAAAAGCCATCCAAAAAATCTACTTTCAGAATTGATTTGAGGATTGGAAAAAACGTTGGCATAAGTGTATTGTATCGGAAGGCGACGAAATAGATTTAGAAGAATAATAATGTACTCGTAGATTAAAATTATATAAATTCAAATAAATAAATAACTATAACAGTGTAAGTCACTCTCCAAGCACATAAGTTAGTCTCTTTTTTTGGAGAGTTACAGTTATAACATTTACTAGATGTATAAAAGTAGATTTGTATAGAATAAAAAAAAACATGTACCATTAATGAAATATATTGATTAATAAAAAAAAAAAGAAAAATAAAAATTTAGACATCTAAAATAGATAGATAAATAAAATAATTTTCAAAATTTCACTTTTTTTTCACAGTGTTTTATAATATAACATTAAAAGGACAGCCCGTTAAAAATATAATAACTTATATTTAAATACAACTTTTGATATAGTAATTCATATTGTCTACGTCAACAAGTACCCACCAAATAAATGAAATATTTCACGTATTTTTTGCAATATTTAATATATCATTACAATATTATCTAATATTTACAAAAAAATTGCGAACGAACGTATCTAATTGAAAATTAATTTTAGATAAACTAAACTTTTTTGAAAATAAGAAACTATTTTAGGAAGATATAAGTATATAAAATAATGAATAAAAGATGATGAAGAACTTGGATTGAAGATTATAATAAATAAAGAGTTTTTTTTTTCGTGGTAAATTTCCCAGTTTTTATTGGCGAAATCACTTACATGCGTTTATTGAACAATAAGTAACATTAACTAATTTTAAATTATCTTACAAAAAATAATAACTTTAAAAATGTTTATTTATTAATTTGAGATGGTTCACTATTTTCCAGTGCAATTAAATTATTTAACTCAAAAGGAAACAAAAAAAAAGATAACCGATTAGATTAGAATTCATAAACGGCACCAAAAGAAAACGTATGCAAATAATATTATATAATATGAACATTTTTAATACACACAAACCGGCTTTAGTACTGATTCTAATCAATGTTAAATAAATTAATAATTTGAGTAATTAACACATTGAAAAATAGAGTCTGGGCTTACATTCAGTAGCTAAGGTGAAATAAAGAAAAACGCTAAAAAGAAACATTCTTTTGTATATAATTTACGTTTAAATATGGAGTTTTTTTTAGCATTTATTACTTAATGGTATAACTTAAAAAACACGCAAAATCCAAAAAATACAGAAATGAAATTGAAACATTAAGAATACAAGTATTCACAATAATTAAAGAATTGTCAGTTCAAAATAAAGCTTTATTTGTGAGAATCTGACTTTCAAATTATTGGATTTATTGCAAACATGGCAATCTCCAAAATTAAATTAGTTATTTTAAGGTTGTTTCTTAACATAATTATGATTATTTCATCACAAGTTACATATAAAATATTAAGTGGTCATACTAAAAATTTTGAATATAAAAAAAAAGTTGGAGCTATTATTGTATCAGTTGTTTTGCGATTTACTCAAAAAAGAAAGATAAATTATGCCGGGTTTGCAAAAAGTACTCGCAAATGCGAATTTTTAGGAAAAATCTAAGATTTCTATGTATTTTTTGGTAAAAAAAGGCGGATTTCACATACTATTTTTTATGTCAAAATAATAAAATAATAAAACAGCATCGGTTAAAAACGAAGTTGTTTTATTTATTTTATTATAATGAATAACCACAAAGTTAGTGCTTCAAATATAAACTTTGAAATAAAACAGCTTCCAGAAAGATATATTAAAGTACAATATTATAAACAAGTTTTCATATAGTATTTTAAATAGGTAAAGATACTTAACATAACTAGTCTAATGCGTCCAGAGTACCACCTAATAAAGTGGAAGGCTCATCAGACCCTTGAGGTAAATTATCAATACTATCGTCAAGGGATTGCCGACTACTTCTTGATGGCCCTGCATCATTAGAAAATATACATTCGGGTGAAATAGGATCATTCGCTGTCTGTGGCGAATGTAACCGAAAGCGAACTCCGAACGTCTCCTGCTCAAGTAACTGATTTTCTCGAGACACATTACCAATGGTTTCCGACTGGGTATCTTCTGATAATGCGACAGAATCAGGAACGACATCGTACGAATCTTCCAAAGATTCGCTTGATAGCGACTCTGGGTCGACATATTCTTCGACAGGTGCAGCCACCCCTGTCGTCCAAGTAAAAGTCCCAGAAGTAGAGGGAGTCTGCGGGACGAGAATGTCAGCAATTGACTCGATGGTTTTTATTAATTTCGATGGTTGCACTTGTTGGACATCCCACAAAGCTTGGGAGTTGCTCGAGTCAGCGGCTGGCTGAGACAGTTCACTCGAGCTGGATTGAGCTAAAGACTGGGCTGTCTGAGTTGTAGACTGAGTGACATTGGACTGGGGTGTTTGCGTGGTTGACTGGGTAGTGGTGATCGTATCCACAGTTTGAGTTGTCGATTGAGTGGTGATGGAGGATACAGTTTGAGTCGTGGACTGTGCAGTAGCCGCTGGAGGTGTCTGGGTGGCTGTTCCTGCAGGCGAGCCAGGAGCCGGAGGAGAGGGAGGCTGAGGTTGCGCTACTCCTTGTTGTGTCCTCAGCATGATGCGCTGCAGTTGAGCTTGCTCTATTATAACAGGCAGCTCGTAATGGTGAAAGAAGTACAGCATCGAGTGCTGAAACAAACAAAAAAACATTACTTAATCGCTATGCATTCACAAACAACAAAAATATACATGCAGCATTTGTAGAATATCGTAAAATAAATTAAACCAGTCTATGGTTCCGTAGTAGTATTGTAAACTCACGTATCAAAGGTCTGAAATTCAAATCCCTCTTAGGTTACTAAAAAATATGCATTCAATTCCAAATTTACTTCCATTTCTATGATATTTATTGTTTTATTTTATTTTATTTTTATTTTATTTTATATTTATTTTTTAAATGTTTATATTGTTTGTAATCAATTGTGATTTGATTATTTTCGCGGGTGACTTTTATCTTTTAATCTTCTGAAACCTGAATGATATCTGGGCTGGTATTCCGAACGCGTTTACAGCGCGCTATAATGCGTATTTAGTACGTAAAAACGCGCTATACCGCGCTATAATTTCGATTGGAATACCAGCCCTGGTAGTTGTAAAAAATATTTGATGTAAGAGAATTATTTGAAAATTTTCCATTTCGTTTTTTCCCCCTTTATGGTTTAGAAGTTATTGCTTTGTACTATATTACTTTACAAGGCATTAGGTACTCGACGTCCTGGACGTTCGCTGTTAACTGTTAGTCGGCAGTTCATGTCAGAACTACGAGAGAAGAACCGAGAGTCGAACAATCAAAATGTGAATGCTGATTTAGGTGGGATTTCAGATTGCAACCTAGCGTACAAAAAATACGCCATAAAGAAGATTGCCAAGAATTAAAAAACAAAAACCCGATATTATAATTTGATTTATTATGGAAAAAATAAAATCGGAAATCTAATGTTCGTTTAAAGATACATACGGTCTCAAAAGGGCTAAGCCGTGATCTACAGTTAGTTTAAACCGAACAAAAGTGCGATTTTTGCCTCTTTTTCATTTAGATTTTGGCAATTACACATTATAATGCCTAAAACACCTGAGTTAAGTGAAAGTGAGAAATTACTGAAATACTTTTTTTTTTAATTCGAAGAGGTTAAATAAGGTTAAAAAAGGAAAAAAAATGCTCTAGGTAAGCGGTCCAAACTATATATAAACGATTTTTAGAATCAAACTCTTATAAAAAAAATAGCTAAAAACTCAACAGAAGAAGGCTTACTACTAGTCGCGAGGATCAAATTTCGAGACTCAAAACACATCTTCAAATTTTAAAGTGAATGCAGCGCTAAACTTTTACTCCGCCCAATGTGGAAGCATAATCTAGTCTGGGTGACAAGGCTGCAAAGCGATTAAAAAAATCCATGATCTCCGAAGTCCACGGAAAAATACGGTTAAATTGGGCACCAAAACTGGACCACAGATGATTTGGCAAAAACCCTTTGGTCCGATGAAACAAATATCAAAATAAGTTATAGGGCATTTCACTCACACGTTGACGGTAACGAGGCAACTGATGATTGGCAAAGCTGGGAGCTGAGACATTCCCAATAGACCCTGAACCCTACAGTGGGTTGCTCAAATGTGCTCATCGTAACGAGCTTAAGTCATGGACCAGGAAGCAGAGCATATAGAATGAACCTTTCCGAAACTTTGAGATGTAGGTTCTGCAGTACAGATGAGGAAACACCGATTCACATTGTATGTGAATGTGATGCTTCACATAATAAAAGACGCCGCATCCTCGGGGAACCACTGGTTAAACTTAAGGATGTTAAAGAGCTCGCCCTCAACCTAATAGCCCGAAGTTTAAAGGATCTGGGCTTGAAGGGGGAGAATTAGCAAAATTATAACTCTCGCCATTCACAGTCGCCAGGGTCTTTAAAGGCCAGGACTTGCAGGGCGAGACCTATTCACGGATACCCTTCACAATAGATCTTCACAGGTTGCATTGACGTCAAAAACTTGTATAGCACAGACTTTCGCCCTTAAAAATATGAATAAGTTGACAACCTCGAAAAAAGTAATTAAAAATTAAAAAGGTTTAAAATTAAATAAAAATAAGAGTTTAAAAAAATTATTAATTAAGAGAGTGAGAGACGTTTGGTCTGTCGGGCGCCAGTTATTCGTACAGAATAACAATTAGATTAAAGTTGCATTCAGTTTAATTATGTCAATGTGGAGGGGTAAGAAAGGAATAAAGATAAAATGTGGAAATTAAATGTATTTAAATTAAATTATGAACAATATCTAACCTAGCTTAGAATTAGACTTAACCTACTTAAACCATAAACTTAAAATTAACCTGACGCCCTGATGCGGCGCGCGGCGTGGTGACGCGAAGGCGGCGTGGGTCCTTGGCGTGCGGCGTGGGCACAGGACGCGATGGGGGCGGCGGCGTGGTGCATCGTAGGGGGAGGCAGCATCTGGCTGCGGCGACAGGGGTAGCTGGGACGGTGGCGTCCAGCTGCGGTGAGATGTGCCGCGAGGACGGCTCGTCATGAGCGGCGGCGTGGCTTCCTGTCCCATGGCGGGGCATGAGAAGTGACGTCGGGTGCGTGGAGGGACGCACGACGTGGGCGGCTCGTCATGAGCGCAGCGGCGTGGGCGCGTGGGCTGCGTCACCGTGGTGCGGCGACGTGAGCGCGTGGGGTACGTCGTAGGCGGCAGCGTTGGGGCTACGGCGTCAGGGCTGGTTAGCCAGCGCGGTAGTTTCTCTAGTGGCTGCTGACTGGGCTGCTGACTGGGCCACGGGGATGGCAAGGCACCCGCCCGTGACCCTTGAGGTCAACTGACGCAGTAGAAGAGAGTCCGTAGAAAGAGTTTAAGTGGAAGAGAGTCTAAGTGGAAGAGAGTCTAACAAGGAAGAGTGTCCAACAAGGAAGAGAGTCTCCGTCGAAAGAGATTCCGTAGGAAGAGAGTCCGGGAAGCGGGCGTCACGGTTTTTATCATCTTTTCGACGTCCCCCCTTCCCGGTTGGTCTCGTCGCTCTCATTGGCGGGCGCACGCTTCGGTCGGGGCGGTCTTCTTTTCCCGCCGAATTCCGTCTTTCCCGCCAAATTGTGTTCTTAAAACTTATTCTACTACTTAAATATTAAATTAACCTAGTCTTATAATTAACTTATGATAAGAATCGGAATAATCGGCGAGCGTGCACGAGAATAGGTATGAAGGTAGAAGAAGCGAAGTCTATATGATGAGATAGAGTGACGTGGCGTTCCATCCTCTCTACCTACTTTCACGGGGAAACGGCGTGATGGTTGTCGTTATAATTTTCATAAAAAATGTAAAATATATAAATATGTTATTCATGGAAATAAAGTGATTTGGATTTCAAAATATAAATATTATTTTAAACTATTACTATTCACGTTTTTAAAAGTGTCCTGAGCTTCACAAGTATTGACATGTGGCTGGTTCTTGGGTGTACCTTCTCGGCAAGAACAATAGGCTTCCGATTGCCCGAGCGGACAGACTTTTATTACCTTCAACGACCCTTGCGAAAGGCGCAATTCGGGTCCTTGTTGCTGACTAATAAGTCGAACGGTATTTTTTTTAAAAAAAAGAGAGACGCGTTTACAGAAATTATTTTTAAACAAGAAATTATAGAATTGATGGATTTGGCACAGCGGTACTTTCGGTCTATATCAAAGTATATTGGAGCAAAATAATCAAAAAAAATAATTTAAATACATCATTTGTAGGAATTAAAAAAAAAAGGAGGGAGCCATGTTTTTCTCTCTTTATTTACAGATTTTTGGGACTCCTGGTTCTGTATATGACCATCGGGAGGACATCACCTTAATTGTGTGATGCCTACAGTACATGTTGGAGGAATCGTTATGTTTTGGGGGTGTATGGCGTCTACAGGCGTGGGAAAACTCCCGTGTGCGAGGGACGAATGGATTCCGACACCTATACCACTCTGCAAGATGATGTTTGAGAGCCCTCAATCATTCAATTATAAAATACCTAGTCCCAAAAGAGTAGTTTGATCCGGCAGGACAATTATCATTTTATTGATTTTTAAAATTTCGATATGTATCTCGAAACAAACATTTAATCTATGAGAGAGAAATGTCTTCAGTAAAAACGTATTTCTTATGTTCTTCAGAAGTATTTCCTTTTTTTATAATTTTAAATACAAGCCTCGGAACCTTGCACCTACTTGGTTTGAAGTTAATAGATTTATTATTATTATTAGGATAATTAAACAAGATAACTTCTCCACTTAAGGTTAATGAGAAATTAAATTAACGTTGAACCTAATAATATTAATTCTCGGAAAACAATTCGAAATTCGTTATAGCAAGTATTAAGTTGGAAAATTCATCCCTATCTTACGTGTGGGTAACTTGTTGAACGGATAAACTTGTAATCTGCTAATAATTAAGGTAATTACTGATTTCAGACAGATTTTGGTACTTGACCAATCAATTAAATCGCTCGTCAAGGGGTTCGAACAAAACTCACAATAAGTTCATTCTCAATACATACATAACGATTATAATACTAATCTTTATACGAGTAGCAGTTAGCCGTTGTAAGTAGATTAAGTAATGATCTAAATTTAAGTTAGTGAAGTATCTGGGAAAAGAATTTAGGGGCATGAGAAAATAAGGGTTAATATTTTTTTTAATAAAAAAAAACAGTTTTATTAAAAAAAAAAAAATCACAACACTGTTTAGTATCAGCTCCGTATATTCAGTTAAATGTTTAAAAAATTAAAGATATAAATCTTAATACAAGTGAGGTGTAAATAATTAATATTTTTGTACAGATTTTACGTATTCAAAACTCTTTCAAGTTCGTAAAATTTAATATTCGTCTTATAAGTCGGTTTTCGTCTATAGCTAGAAGGCCTCTGTGAAGAAAAAAAAAGAAATGTTTACATTGACAGCAAATAATTCAAACAAATTGATAATTTAAATTAATCATAAATTCTAATAAAACGAAATGAATCAATGATCAATTCGCTCGTAAAGCGGAATAGATAGCAGCAAATATACGGATAAATACAAATATAAACCGGTGCAAGCACAAAAATACGATCGGCGTGAAAAAAGTTCACAGACGTGGAAGTTTGCATGGCCGAAGTCGGCAGTCTTCTGAAATGTCAAAGTTGCCACGTCAACTTAAATATAAGATAATTTTACGAGGAAGTTTGAGCGCGCTCGGGCCAAGTTTCTTAATTAAAACTTGTGCCAACGCGAAAAAAGTGTGCCAAGTCGAGGGGATCCTTTCCTCAGTCGGGACGATACAGGAATCAGACAGATTGTTTATGTATTCTAAATAATATATCCTTATTCTATTCGCCCGCCTCGGAAAGCGATAAAAAATACAAATATGGTAATAAGGGTGACATATTGAATAAAATTATAAAGAATTGTGTATTACGTTTGTTAGATCAACAGAATATAATAGAATTTCATAAGTCTTAAATTTAACTATAGCCCGGTTGTTTGCCGAAAAATCGAAATTAATTGTAACAATTTTAAATACATAATATTTTTTGTATGAAATAAGGAATATTTTCACAAATTTAAAAACTATAACTTTTGATATCTCATCCAATAATCAAATAACCGAGCCCAAAGCCCGGTTCGGTTGTTCGATAGTTAAAGATGGAAAGTAATACTTACCGAGTAACAATTTTCAGAACAGTTTTTTTTCTCCTTTATTATGGTCTGTTACCAAAACATGATAACATCGCCCTAAGACCAAATTATAATACGAATTTAATTCAAAAATGTTTTTGAATTAAAAAAAAAAGTTAAGGCAATTCATCATAACAAGGATGATTTTAGCCAAATGGTGTGCTTTAAACGTTTAAAAAAATAAAAAAATAAATGCAAACATATTTCAGCTTGAAAAATTATATCATTCAAAACAATAAATTTAGACAAGTTCAAAACTACTTCTGGGGATAAGACTGACATGAGATGAATTTAAAGAAAGGGGAAGGTTTAGATTGGTTTACAGAGGATATGCATCCCGAATGGGGGAATCCAAACAACGCATGGTCTATGCATTCCTCGTCAAGCCCGCTCCGAGGACTGTCCACAATCTTGATTTAAACAAATTAATGTTAACTCACAATACAGTGGCCAATGCTCTATTGGAGATGATTCCTTTAGACAATTTGTAGGCATGATACCAGGGAGAGGGTCGAATGAAATTTTGCAAATTATGTTTATATAGTATTATGAATAGTATGTTTATACCTATTACTAAAGATCAAGCAAAGAAACATTACAAATAATAATGTATACAAAATATTATTTGAAAATACAATTTTAAAAAAAAGAATAGCATTAAAACGTCACTTTGCTCACGTACTTTAAATAATGTAAGAAGACATATAATATACAAACAACTTTTTAAGCAAGGACATAATGGTGAACAAAATGAAAAACAATATTTTCAAAACTAGAGTCCATAAATGGATTGCTAAAAAGACTAGACAGGAAGCCGAGGAATATGTTTCATATTTAAGAATATAATTTTAGTTTCTTGAAAATCCCCCTTCGTTTTATTGATGTAGGTAGGTATGTTTGAATTTTTACACAATTGATGTGAAAGTATGTACAATTAGGTATAAAATAAATAATTCACTGACACTCCGGAACGTGCCTGTGGGCCAGTGGAGTGGGTACATCCATAAATAAAAATAAAAATATATTGAATGTACCGTACCTATTGTATAAACATTTTTGTTTACTATGTATTTGTATTTTATATTGGAATAAATAAATTTTTAAAAAATATGTAAGTAGTTTATAATTTATATAGGTATTAATAAATAATAAATTCCATGATTACTGGGACAAGTAAAATTCAATATTCCGACTCGTAGGTTGAGAAACAATGAAGTACTGTTCATCGATCAGCATAGAACAAACTATGGCTTTGATTCTCCAATGATCCGTCTTTGTCGTATTGTTAACTCAAGATCTGGGCTTTTTTGGTTTGAGTTTACAACGATTTAAACGATCACTAAATAAATATTCCAGATCTTGTCTTGATGTCCCTGATGTTTGTCAATGCTTATTTCCTTATTTTTGTTAATGTTTTAATCTATTCTTTTATTGTAATATTTAAACCCTATAAATTGTATACATGGACATTGTCCGTAAATAAATAAATTTCAATTAAGTACTAGGCATGTCTATTGCTTCATAGCAATAGTTTTTAACCAACTGAGTACCTACATTACTTAATTTAAAAAAAATATTTTACGATTATATAGGGACTACAGCTGCACAGATATTAAAAATGTAAATACACCAAAGTGAAAACGGCGGAGTAATTTGTGTCGTGAAGGCAAAGCTAATAAAACAACTTTTTTTTGTGACGTAAAACAATATTCGTCAACACAACAAATGGAACATTACAAAATAAAAAGTTTTGTACTGAACTGACTCCAATCTTACCTTTTCAAAAATGCGTCAACTGTGAAATAAAATCAATGTTCGTAGACCTACAAAATAATCCTAAATTATAAGAACGTTTAGTTAATTTTTCAAGAAAGTACAGTAAAACTAAATTTCAGGTATAGTTCACTACTTTATTAGATAATATTATAGTAAATGATTAAAGAATAACACCATTTAAAATGGTAGTAAGAACCGAAATTAATGTTGATATAGACATTTTTACATGCACTCAATCACTAGGTCTGTTGATACAACAATATTTATTATTTACGCCAATAGCGGAATTTAAAAAATACAGGTCAATAAAGTAAAGAAAAGAAGTAAACAAGTAAGTTTGCAAAGCAGTAAAATAAAATTAAAATACATATCTATATCGACCCCTCCTCTTTATAATGTCGTAACTCATAAACGGTCGATTTTTAGTTTTAAATGTACTTCGTCTACATTTCATTTTAATTATTATAATATTTTGTACGTCAGGATAAAGCACGATAGTCACATTTGGAATATTGTTCAGGAAATAGATTTTTGTATCAACTGAATGTTTGAAACTCTATTTTTTTTTTAATAACTGCAATCATAAGTGTCGGTGAATTCCATAATTTAATTCATATTTGACCATAGTTAAGACAAATATGCCAATTTATGTAGGTATATTTTAGAAGTTAATGGACTTCAGTGTTTTATGCTCTAACCATAGAATTTAGAATAGTCCAGAAGGAGCGTCGAATCATATTTGAATACATTGGACTTTATCCAATAATTCCCCCTACTATGCCTCACTTTCACCGCGCGCATTCGTGATGCCGCCGCGTAATGTTGGACGATGGGAAAAATATAATTATAACACAAATGTAAGGTAAAAAAAAGCAATGATAATTTCTCTAAAATTTTATTGTGCACGCGGAAATATTGATTGACACAACAGAGTAGATAAGTAAAGGGTCATATAATAAGAGTAATAGAATTAATGAACTTTAAACTTAATATATAAAACAAATTTTATTTTACATAAAAATGATATTTTTACATCATTTAAATAATATTTGATGTTTTAAAGATAATGTCGGTCAAATGTCCACGATAGAGTTGTTTAATCCGAGATCCAATTTTCATTAGTTCTCTCAAAAGATGAGCAAAGTAGGGTAAAAAAAATTACTACCCTGGCAACACTAACAAAATGTTCATTTTGTTTCTTCGACAATCTGACAGATGGAAAAATAATTAAATTTTTAAGTAATGCATTTGTTACATACACATTCATTTGCTAATAACACATGAAATGTGATTTCATCCTGTTTCTTTAAGATCCTAGCAATATTTATACACTTTAAAAGGACATAACACGGCATGGTTGAATTCAAATCAGGAGTTGCGTTCTGAGCGACGTCTACAAAGAAACAAATGGGTCAAAACGTAAACCTACTCATTTATGAGTAGTTTAGTCGCCTTCTATTTGATGTGCGTATGCGGTTTCTGGACTATTATTTATTCTTTAGCTCTAACACATACACAAAGCAAAAATTGACCAATAGAAAGAACACGATAGTCCGTTAAATTACACTTAATGTATTTTTTCAGAAACCAGCATTTCATCATATATTTAATTGAACAAACTGAAGATTTCCTACAATGGATAAGCGGATAGTAAAAAGGAAATGATTTTTAATTATTTTCATATGAACATCAGCATTCATTTGTTATTATAGCGTTAGGAACAAAACAAAAAAGTACTCCCGGGCATTATCCAAAACATCAAAACATCATTTAAATCGGATTGTGGTCCTGTGGCTAGTGTCTCGGACTCACGGACCAAAGGTCTGTGGTTTGAATCCCACTCTACCCCAACTTGATTCCATTTTCTAATAGTGAGTTATTTACAACTCGTTGAAAATGGCCCTCAAAATTAAATATTTGGGTAAATCATAAGAGCGCAAATATTTCTTTTTTAACAATAAAAAAAAAAAAAAACAGTTGATAAGGAATAATGATGAATTAGATAGTAAAGTTCGAGTTATTCTTGAAGTATCCACTGTTTAGACCTTTGGCCGTGCAGATTGGACGTAAAGAGTTTTGAACTTGCAGAAAGTTAAAGAGAAATAAAATATTTTGCATCCTTGATTTTTTTACAAAGGTCCACAGTTGAAAATTTTTCACTGTTAAAGTTGGACCTACGAAGAAAGTTACCCTTCTTATCTGTTCGAAGTTGTAGCCATACAGCAAATGAGAAAATGTGTGCCATCAGTATTATTTTTACGAGCCACAAAAGGAGCTGACGATGACTCTTGTAAAGAGCGAATATTGTTCATATCATATAACTCCATGTTAATAACTTTTAAAAGCTCGGTACTTTTACACGTTCCTACAAACTGGATCTAATCCCACGAAATTATGCACACTATCCAGCATCTTTTTTAAAAGTTTTAATTTAATTTTCAACTTCGACCTCCTTGTGGGTATAGCCTCGAAATATGAATTTATTATATAATACCATATAATTTTGACCAGGCCAATTATCTGACCAAATCGTCAGCTTTTCAATATTTCCTAAAGCACCGCTAGATGCTTTCATTCCTAGCCCTTCCGACTCTTGTTTTATCCCACATCATTGCTGTGGTAAACCACATGTGTTATCGTGAATTGTGTAGTTCAGAGTCCACATGTTTTAGATAGAAACATGGACTATTTGTTAAGTATAGAGTAAGTAGACAATTCTCCAAGTAAACCTACTCGTATATTACTTTCAAATAGGCAGTTTTTAATATTTTGCAGTTTTATCCGTCTATTTCCGTTTGCAAAGAGCAATTGCTTTTTGTATGTGATCTTCCAAAAAGTTTTGGTTTATTACTTAAACTGAAACTAATTTTAAGACTGACGCTGGTGTCACAGGCAGAGTTAACCCAGAATTAAATTAAGTTTTGAATAAATGGCGATAAAACAATAATTTGAGAACACCATAATTATAAATATGATTATACTGCTTAAGAAATGAAGAATACGTATTCGTTATGTTCAAATCAGGTACTAGGTATTTTGTCAGTGTCCGGCATTAACTGTAATGAGATCCGTAATTCGGAAAATAAGTATGTGATCTCGAAAAACTTTCAACGTTCTTTCTTTTGTTTTGTTTATCCTTAAAGGTACAGATATTATTATATCTTAAATTCCAAAGAAAATATAAAAAAAATTTTTTTTTGGACTCATATTGTCGTATCTCATATTTTTTTGAAAGTATACTATTCTGTGTACCCTCGCGATAATTTTCACAAGACGCAAGATATGACCGAAAGCGGCGTAACTATCAGTTACGATTGTGTTCTCCGGACAAGACCGCAGCGTGTACTGTTTTTAATTTTTAAATAGTATGGTTTTCTACATTTTTTCAAAAATGAATCCCGCTTATGCAAAAAATAAAAGAATGGAGCTGACTAGAGCACAAAAATGTGATTTAGCATAAGAAACATTATATATACTACATACAATTGAAACTTCAACAACAGATTCATCGTATAGTAACCAAAGCCCACATTTCCATGAAAGACGGCATAATGCTTGATAAAACAAACCTGTTAATTCTTTAACATTTATTTGATTTCAATACTTATATTTTATATTTAATATATTATAATACAAAATAACAACTTATATTATCGTTTTTGCTTCTTACGATGTAAACAATGATTGTGAGTATCGAATAATAATCGTATGTTGCACATACGAAATCCCGATGTAAAATGTCGTATGTAATTCATACAATATTTTACCTTACATGTTTTCTGAAGTAAATTATCGTTTGGGTATTTTTACAAATACCACTTAACATTTTAAGTTTTTAGTAAGCTTATATAAAAAAAAGATTCAAAAATAAATATGCATTCCATTTTTTTTTATTCGGTCTATATTCAGATTTAAACTGGATAAAAATATCTTTGAATGAAGGCTTGTAAGTACCGAGGTTTGTAAACAAGTATGACTAAAGAACACTTCATTACACAATTCCCAAAATTTTCAATAAGATGCCTAAGCAGATCTTAAAAGAAAATGTTGACAAAACTTTTAAGAAAAAAAATAAATTAAATGGCTTATATGTAACAATGCTTTACATCGATTATTATTTTATGTTAACCGTCATCTGTTTAAATTTTTGTAACTAAATTTTGTGTAAAAATACGTATCCTTTTAGTTCTCACTAATGTTTATACTACTTTTTAAATTTATATAATTTCTTTAACGTTTTTCTTTGTAAAGGAAAAATAAGAATATATACCTGCTGACAAGCCGGTTTCGCGGTTTAGTGGGTTTCATTATTCAAATATATTTTCTGTTCATGTTTACCTTCTTAAATAAAAATAAATACAACAAACATTCCTTCTGTAAAATTGCATTTTGTGGATAACGATATCATACGTAGGAGGTGCAGATATGTATAATATCTGCCAAACATGTACAGAGTATAATAAATTTAGAATAAAATCAGTATGTTATGAAAGTTTCAGATAATACTTTCAAGAAACAGCATTTAGGATAATATCAACAAGGGGCGACCATTAGAATATTTACTTTCTCATTGACATGTCTTCTGAAGAGCTAACGAACGATTGAAATAACAATAAAAAAATTCGCTACGAATCGTCTTTTCACACATACTACACTTATGTAGGTAGACACTTATGCAAACAGTTGAAACGCCGGCAGGTATACGGCGCATAATATATTAGTTGAGATATTTGGTTGCTACATAAGTATGGGTTATGGTATACAAACATTGGAATTGGCTGAGGTAGGTCCGGATGCATCTCAGTGCGGATACAGGATTTGGGAATTAACCGCTATCCGCAAGGGGGGAATCCAATTTGCTTAGTGAACACGGTCGGGGAAGTTGACAGACTGTGCAAAGGTATTGAGCAACAGCGGATGGATATATTCGGGAGTTCCGTCAGGTTATATTACCCCACCTGCATAAGAGAGTCTTGGCTTATAAAAGGTGTACGTACAATTTATTTCATTTTATTTTATATCCGAGATTTAAACGCCATTCGATTTCAACCTAGATCCCATTTTCTGTCACGGGTTATTTACGGCAATTTAAAAATGGCTTCAAAATTTAAATAATTGGGTAAATCATGAGTGTGTAGGACACTGCATTGGTAAACCAAATGCAGTGTTTTTTAATAATCTATTACATGAAAGCAGGGCGATCAGTCTAACGTTTCAGATGCCAATCCAGGAACTATGAAATATTGCAATTTTAACAACTTTTAAAATCAATATTTCACGTCCAATCTGCCAGGAATCGAACTCATGACTTCAAAAATGGTAGGCAAATACGCCAATTACTTCACAACGAGACATAATTATCTCAACTCGATTTATTAATACAGGATTTGCATCTATATGTTGAGATGCCAAAATAAAAACGCTGTCTTTCCGTTTAGAAAATTTTTCATGTTTATTGTATTATATTGTATGACTTCACGACTTTTCTTAATTCGAATAAATAAATAAATAATAAATTTTCTTAATTCGGGTATTAGAAGCAAACTTAGAAATCTCCACCAAATACGGAAAATTAGTTATTGATGCCAAAATAAACAAATAGTATTAAAAAAAAAAAAAGCTTAATTTAAAACAGTCTCTAAATCTTGCAAAAACAGATTTCAACTAAACTTGCCACCTCAAACTTAGCATTCTCCATTGAGCAGGAGAAGCAGAATGAGAAATCTCACAATTCTTTTTTCAAAGTTTTCCGTAAATATCTCAGTAACCCTAATAATGGAGATTTCTCCGCTTTTCATTTATTTTCTAATCTTTTAGTTTTATACAGATTCCCTGGAATAAAATATATATACTTATTTATGCAATAAAATTATAAAATAAATCAATGATATATATTTTATTTTTTTATTAGTTTTCGTTTTGGTCAATGAGGACCTTCAGCCCTACGAGAAATTAAATACAAAAAAAATATTTCTTGCGCACGGTAACAACAAGAGCATTAAATTTTACTGCAAAGTATCTTGAAAATATACGAAAAAAAATATAAAAAAATATTTAATAAAAACGCACTACTTTGAACAACGTCACTAGTTCATATGAACCAACCTATGATATAAGAGCTGTGAAGGATATCCGGTTTGTTTTCTGTAAAGTAACCAATTGGGAGAACTGACAGAAGAACCTCTGACATTACACGCGGAGTTATTAATAGTCTATTAACAATAAAAAAAAACACCGGACTCCCTAATTGGCTCATGTTTTTATTCAATTTTTTTTTTGTGAAATTCTTTCTGTACTCTCTATTTTCATAAGTAATAAAAAAACATGTAAAGCGTATCCTCGGCACTCGACATTCCAGTGAGTACACGTCCATTTTGTGTTTTTTATTTGTATATAAATATTTCAGTAATAAAACTAGTAGCATCCCGTATTAGAGTGGATTGAGTAAGTTGAGCCAGTTCTCCCAGAGGAACGCGAGGCATACTGGTAATGGTATCTTGATTAGGTTATTCGGAGACTGCAAGAAAAACCCATCAGTCTTCACAGACAAATAATGCTATGGGGAAAACTAGCGAAAATCATGGGAAAAATAACCAACTCCCTTTTATTTGACTGAATCGAGAAAAAGATTTTTATTCGAGTATCCAGAAGAATCTATCACCCTGAAAAAAAACACTGAAATTATCATAACGTATATCAAGGCAATTACATTTAAATGTGTTAAAACTTCTGTGAAATACTGGATTTTTTATCGTTTTAGGATTTGATACCCTTTATTTAATATTTTTTGTGAATTTTATATTTATATACGAGTATACATAATTTTCAAGGGATATTTTTTAAACATCAAAGCTAAGGGAATGTTAGATTGTTTCAATTCATTTTCAATGTAAGTACATTATCTAGACAGTTAAATAAGTCCTCAAAATAAAGATAATTCTTGCTAAAATCAGTGAAAAACAATTAAATCAATGATAATATAATAACAGTATTATTTGTTGATTCCGCATTTTTGTGGAAAGACATTTTTAATTTATTTAAATAAAACACTTCGTATTTTATATACTACTAGCTGACCCAACAGACGTTGTCCTGTTCGAAAAATACTTTTTATTGATAAGTAGGTACCCAGGTACTAGCTTGTGATTAAATTAAATAAATTCCAAAACTAAAAATTGATAATATTCAAATATTAAATTTAAGTAGGTACTTGTTTATGGTTGAATTCCAAAACATAAAAAAAATATTTTTCCAAATATGGCATTCTTATTGCCAATGTCAAACTCCGGTCTTTTCACCAACAGAGAGGTGTACTTATGTAGGAATACGATTTTTAAAAATTTATTAAATTTAATGTTAATTTAGTACGAGTATAAACAAAAATCCAGTAAAAAGAAATAAATGGGTAGAAATTATAAAGAATTTAAGGAAAGAATCTGATTGAGGTCCACAAATGCTGATTGTAAACATTCAAAAGCAAAATTTTTTTTTACACAAAAAAACAACATCTTTCCATTTTTTTTGTAAATGCATTCTCCTCGTAGGCTACCCTGGTAGATCGAAGAATAAAACGTTTATGCTCTTTACTTCTTTTTTCAGCTCAGTCAAAACCAAGACTTTGATAATATCTTTTTTCTTTAAAATGCATTAGTTCCATCAGTGTTTATAGGTGAATTTTTTTTTAAATTCCCCACAGTTATATTGCCAAACCCATCAATTTACTAATTATTTATAAAAACTTTAATTTTCAGATGTCCTATTGACGATCATTAGGTTCGCAGGGATATTCAAAAAGTTGAAGACGAGCTATAGCAATATGTGAATTTAAAATAACATTATTATACGAGTGTATAAAATTTTATATTCATTTAGCCGGAAAACTTTGTAAATGCTCCTTCGGACCAAAATAATAAAATAAAATTCGGTTGCGATAAATGTAGATCTCAATAACTCACTGGGAGTGAAATCCAGCCAGTCTACAGACATTTGGCCATACTAAAAACATTGTTGAATACAATTAATATTTTGCGATTTCGAATTCTTCATCCCTTCTGGTTTTGTATAAACATATTTCCTTAAAGCCACTAGTCTCGAAGATATCGCAAAAGTGATGAATGACCGGTCAATGTAATTCTAAGATTGCGAATTTCAGTGTAACTCATTAGTTTTCGAGAATAAATACTAATAATTCGCTAAATATCTCTTATGTGTCCCCAAGAGCGTTTAATTTGCTGTATGAACATATGAAGTTCTCCAAAACGAAAGCCATATTCAGAAGAAGTGTACAAGATTGGATTTTGTCTAAGAGAAGACACCATTGCAGGAGACTGCTGCGAGATATTACATATTTTTCTATACTATGAAGTGTGTTGTCCAGATGTTTATTGAAATATATGTTTATGTTATAATTTTTAATTTTGCTATAGTTTAATCATGTGCACGCTTCTACTTTCCATTATGTTGTATCCCAACTCAACACAGGGCTCTTGGCTTCATATAGTAAGAGATACGTTATTATTTTTTTGTAAGATATATGTATTTGTGTGAATAAATAAATAAATAAAATAAATAGTTCGCATACTTATTAAAATGCACAAAAATGTCGACGGAATACGGATTTTTTATTTAAGACTTTTCTTATAAAAAAAAGAAAGGTTTTTAGAATTTTCCCGGCCTTAACGAAATTTTATGTAATTCGGCCGCGTCAACTTATTAAAAATCATATTTTCTTCCCCCTTTCTTATCCTCTGCCCACCGGGCCCGTTAACCCCTGGTCAACCCCTTCCACCGAGTCTGACGGGGCCTGCATACAATATTATTTCTTTCGAACTAAAGAAAATTACGTTTAAAACAAGCGACAAAGAAATGCCAAGAAGTGAATAAGTGTATAAAAAGATAATTTAAACCAGTAAATGACAAGTCGTAAGCTTCTCCATAAATGACTTTATTCTTAAAAATATTTTCTGTCTCAGTTATAAAAAAAAGTATGAAAACTAAAAAGTATTTTCAGGCGTTGTCTAGTATGCAAAATAATTCAAGTGAATCTCATCCACAACATTAAAGGTTCTACACGGTGTCTAAAGTGATTACTTAAACCAGCCAATGACAGGTCGTTAAAGTTACTATTGATAATTAATACTTTCTTAACTTCTTTCATATACTATAAATCTAGTTGTTGGAATAATTATAATTAATAAAAACATCTAAGAACGAATGTAACATTTTTATAAAAATAATATTTTACGTATACCTAAATTTTTGTAGACAAGTACTAGATAGTTACAATAATAATTCGTTGGGATTTCGTTGAAATAAGTTTTAGCTTTTTTTTTTACATACGTAATAATGTGCTGTTCCTTAATCAGCCTAGCACAAACTATAGCGTGCATGCACTAATGTCCCGATTGTACCGCATCGTAAACTCGAGATCTGGACATTTTTGGTGCAAGTTTTTCTAGACTTAAACAATCACCAAGACCGACCAAATCTTGTCTTGAGGTATTATTTAAACAAAATATTATTTTAGTTGTATTTTATTTCAATTGAACCTGTATATATTTAAAAGAAATGTATTTAAGGTATTAAAAGGACTAAACAAGCCCGTAAATAAATAAATAAATAAATTAGCAAGAAATAAAGAAATTCAAATGTTTAAACGTAGGCAGAATGGTGAATACGACACAGTTTGTAATGTGATTACCAAGTACAAGCAATAATAGGTCATAAACTCTGAGCAATACTAAAATTTGGAAGCTGATGTTTCTTTATAAGATATAAGGAATAATAAGAAACGGGTTGTGGACTTCTGATCAGAAGGCCCGTGGTTTGAACACCACTCTACCAAACCTAGTTTACCATGGTTATAATATATACACGGACTCAAAAAAATGTTCCCAAAAAAGAAACTTCAAAGTAATAATTTCGTAAGCGAGTATGGTGGGTGCCTTAGTAATTAGGACATGCTACAGTAATTGGACATTCTAAATCAAATGGTCAAAAAAAAAAATGTAATGCGTTAATTTTAAAAGAAAACACAAAAAGGGTCTATTGTATTGTGGAGATAAATTCTTACATTTACTCGATTTTGACCATTAGATTTACCGTCCAATTTTAAGATTAATAATTATGGTTTATTAACAAAAAATACAAATTCTTTGTCTACTACATACATACTTATGTAATATATTTCTCTGGATTATGTCTAGTCTGCCTAACTAGGTACAACCTGTTTTAAGGCAGACAGTTTTATGCAAAAATAATCAATAACATGACTACTAATTAATTTATTATAAAATGATACCGTTTATTGTTCTATAATGTTTTTCAGTAAGTTTTTCGATTTTTCTCTACCTAAATCCAGTTACTATTTTATTACAAATTTATTTAATTAAATTCGGGTCATTATTAATAGTAGCTTATGTGTAAATATTTTAGCTTTTCATATATTTTCTTGTATTTAAAAAATAAATTTATATATTATTATTTGTATAAACATGTTTATTCTGATCTTTGCGGCTGTTAATTTTTATTTGTTATTCATTGTTTTAATAAATGTAAATAATATTATTAAATTAGTATAAATATAATATTCACCAACAAGCTACAGAAAGTGGCTTGGTGGGATTTTAGTTTTAGTAAAAATATAACAAGTGATTTTTTTTATTTTATTATAAAACTGTATAATTATACAATTAAAATAAAAATAAATTACAGCATGTCAAATTACTATAGCACCCACCCTAATTAATTAGCTTAAATAAAATGATTTATAAACTAGCTACGCTTAAAGGCTGATTCGCTAGTCCAAAACGAGAACAGAAACCAATGAAGTGGTGAAACACTTCGAAAGTGGTTGCGTAGTGTGAAGTAAGTGGAGAGGAGGGAGCAGAAATGAAGGAGGAATGAATCCCGCCTTGAATTTTAAACGGACGCGGAGTGAAAACGGGAAACATAACAGGAACTTGAGGAGTGATGAATGAAACACTACAAAATATGAGGGAAATGAAACATTAAATGAGTGAAGTGAACCAACTGACTAAGTGGTCAAACTATTGTATTCAAAGTTTTAACTCTATGAACTTTTCGCCTAATTTTTTTTACTATACTGTTTTGATATTTTGAATTAACATGGATGTTTTGTACATGAAGAACCAGGAAAAAAGGTTTATGGATCATACTGATTATTATTACTATGATTTATTTCCCCATCCGCACCTAGGGTGCCCATTGAAATCAATGACACTCCAATCGCAGCGTTTCTCTATAAATTTTGTTGGATGGAAGGTAAAGCGATCAGTCTTACGCTTCAGGTACCAACTTGCCCACCACATTCCGTACACCTCATCTGAGGACATAAGTCTCCTTGGCGGTGCTCACATACACGTTGAACTTGCTCATTGCCGAACGAGAAAAGCTACCTGCTTAGCATCTTTGTGCTGAAAGAAGGTAATCCAGAAGTACATAATATGCCCTTCAATATTTGAGGTGTTCATATCTCCTTCTTTTTTCTTTTTCATCTCCTCTGCTGTCTTTATAGTTTAGTGTTAGTAAAAAAATATAAATAAATGGTTTTTAATTTAGTATAAAATTATAAGATTCAATATAATTCCCTAAAATATGTCCGTGTACTTATAATTTTCTTAAACTGATAGGTTTTGGTAGGTAGGAAGAAATTGCTTAAAGGCAAATTGCCCGCTTTCTTTTATAGGATTTTAACCATAGATTAGCCATCGACTCGAAAACGCTCGTCCAGGATTCTGATTCTATTTCACACATAACTGCATTCTTTATCCGTCTGGACACAGAATACTGATTACAGAAATATAATATAGGCCCGAGGGTATATAACCTTATCCCAGTTTCGTGGAAATGTGGTGGGATTGCCAGGCTGAGGAAGGTGTTGACTGCATTCTTAATCCATATTGGTCGGAGGGAGTCAGAGAATTTGTTGTCCGATGTAGAAGGACGTAAACTGGTTGCTTGTTTTAATAGTAATGACTTGGGACTTAGGATATAGAGATTTTGGTATTATTTATGTTTTCTCTGGATATTCATTGTTTACCTTTAAGACTGAAAAAGCACACATTATGATAAAACTGTAAATACTTTTAAATATCATTGTAAAATACATAATTTACTGCCTTAGAACGGGGAAGCTATCCCTAGTTAGGCAGTTTAGATGAACCAACAGCAAAAATAAAAAATATGTATGCTTACTGTTACTACTGAATTAATTTTTTGTATAAATAATTACTTGTATATTGCTGTAATAAATATGTAAAATAATAAAAAAATAGATAAATAAATAAATAAATAAATATAAGCTATGAATTTACCTCACCTTTAAAACATCAGATGGTTCACTCACCGGCAATGGGCTCATATGTTAATTCACATTATTTAAAACAATTAATGAATGTAAATTTACTACTACTACAGGTGTCTATCCTGACAGACATTCCTAGCTTCTTCCACATTTATGCATATTGCTATGCATGTCCTTTGTTTCGGCTTTTGACACGACTAAATTTGAGATTTTGGTTCACCTGATTATCCCTCATCTTTCTTGTCATGACATTATTTATTTATTTAACTTTTTGTACATAATGTTATTTGTACGTTGGCGGGCTTATTGCAAAATGGAAATTTCTTCAATTATTGTTTAACGTTATGTAAAAAAACGGACACAACTTACGCTAACAATATTTTTGACATCTAAAAAAAAGTTAAATTAATTGTAAGTAAAAAATGCAAAATGCGAAATACGGCGTTACTTTTATTCGTTTAGCAATCCCATCAAAACCTGTCTTAAAAAAAAAGTTGTGTACCAGTTTTTTTTTAATTTTTTCACGTTTGCGAATCCTTATGATTCAGTAGATAAGTATCCGGGTGGATTAGCAATGCATCTAGGTGGGTGTAATACAATCCTAGACGAGTATTTTTGACTCAATGGCAATGTAAAAATACTGGAAAAAAACATTAAATAGAGATAAGTCCACCTCGTAATGTAGTGGTTAGCGCGTTCGCCTACCATGCTTGAGGTCCTAGGCTCAATTTCTGGCAAGCTCGACGTAAAATATATTTTCAAAGAGTAGTTTTACATGGCAGTATTTGACTGTCCCTGGTGTGACACCTAAAGCCTAAACCTGATCGACTTTTCATCAATAAAACACGTGTGTATAAAAGCAAGTAAAATTATGAAGCAAGTACAAATTATGAAGCATAAAAAAACGCAGATAATTTAGAAACCCAGCAAGCTTTGAGAAGTCTTGAAGTTATAGAATTCCCAAAGCGATATTTTCTTAGAAGCCATATTAAATTTTGTATAAGCACAACCGGCCCGTAAAAAACTGCTTAGACTAAGGGCATAATATCGGGTCCGCCAGCGTTACCTGATGGTTTTTTAAAAAATAGTACGCAGTCAATTTTTGAGATATGAATATATATTTTTAAAAATATGCACAATGAATGGAAATTTACTTATTGTAAGGTTGTTTTTACAAAAAAAATGATCATAGGTGATACACAATGTCCGTTAAGTGTCAACCCTCTTTTTCGGCACACTCGTCTACCCTCTGCGCAAAGTTCGCCATTACTCTCTCCAACATGTTACACGGAATAGCACAAATTTCACGCGCAATAGAATCCATAAAATCAACAAGAGTTCGTGGCTTATCGATGTATACTCTACTTTTAAGGTAGCCCTACAAGAAAATGTCACATGGCGTAAGATCTGAGAGCGTGGCGGCCAGTCAACATCTCCTCTGTTGGATATAACTTTCCCTGGAATCAACTTCCTTACTTCGCCCATAGACGCATTTGAAATGTGAGCTGTTGCTCCGTCGTGTAGAGACCACACATGTCGACGAGTTATGTGACGGCAACGAATTTCCGGAACGAGAAACTCACGTAACATGGTCAAATAACGCTAAGAGTCGGGTTGTGGTCCCGTGGCTAGTGTCTCGGACTCACAGACCAAAGGTCCGTGGTTCGAATCCCACTCTACCCCAACTTGATTCCATTTTCTAATAGTGAGTTATTTACAACTCGTTGAGAATGGCCCTCAAAATTAAATATTTGGGTAAATCATAAGAACGCAAATATTTCTTTTTAAAAAAAAAAAAAAAAAAGAGTTAACGTGACCGCTCTCCCATTTTATTCGAAAAAGTAGGACCGTATCACACCAAATTTTGCAACTCCAGCCCACGCTGCAACCCTATCATCACATTGTGATAGGCCCTGGTACAGTTGTTCAGAGTTATACACATAATAATGGCAGTTTTGTTTATTTACATTGCCGTTGAGGTGAAAATGAGCCTCATATGTCGTTAAAAATACGATCTCAGAGTTTTCTTAGAACATCTCTCTCATCTGTTCGACAAATCACTTCTCCTCTCGAAATCTTCAGGCTTTAGCTGCTAGATAATTGTGATTTTGTAGGGATGGAAGTTTAGATTGTGTAAAATGCGTCGGACAGAAGTATCTGATGTTCCAAGAGTCAGCATGCCGTTTTGCAGATCGGCAGGGGCTCTGTTGAATTGCGTGACGCACAGCTTCGACGTTTACAGGTGGTGTGACCGTTTTCATACTGCTTTCTGATTTAAAAAAAAATGCAAAACCGGTTTCGGAGAAGTTATGAACCTATTGCAGAATGGTATTGCAGGTAGGAATTGAACCACGGGGTGAAATGAAGACGGAACTTCTTCTGAGTTTTAACAACAGAATCACCATTTTTTAAAGCCGTCTTCACGACGAACGCAGGATGTTACATGGTCTCTGCAACTCTGCATTGTAACTAAACTTCCACCCAATGAGATCATCCCCACTCTTCTGCGACAAAAATGACTTAGATCCTGCGCAAGTCAAACTCGTAAGGTAACGCTGGCGGACCCTGTACAATGTTTTAGAAATTTTTACCACTGAAGGAAAATTATGTTAAACCTTTAATGAATTTAGAGAATGTGGGTAATGAAAAGAAAATTTGCCGAGTAGACACTACAAGTGCCTAAGTTAGTAGGGGATATAAAGTCATGAAAACCTTTTCTCTAGACAAGTTAAAAAATGAAACGGATCCGGCTCGTCAAAGGAAAACAAGTTCGTGAATAAGTGACGAGATATTATTTATGTCAGATGAGCATGAGGTGCTGTAATAAAATATGTGTTTTCTTGTTTGCAATAAAATAATTTACTAAGCCCATAATCATAATTTATAATGGGTATTTAAAATACTCATTTTGTGATTGACGATTTTTGATAATTGATACCTACTTGTATTGAAAATCACAACTTTTTCAGCTTAACTAAAATCAATCGATTTTGGATAAACCAGCTGTTTGATATAAATCAATGGTAACGCTAAGTTCCCACTTATTTAAAGTTCATTGAGTCAATCTAATTAAATAAACCGGAAACTCTTTTTACGTGGCTTCGATAACACAGTAAAATTTTTATTTTATTTTTAAAAGTAACGTTAATTTGTTATGCTTAATATTCATATTGAATCAGTCCTAAAAAAAGCATATAAAATGGTCGGACTTATTATGCGAGTATCAAAACCTTTTAAACATGCGGAGACATATGAAAAACTCTACAAAACATTTGTTCGTCCCCAGGTAGAATACTGTACTCCTATTTGGTCACCTTACTATAATGTAAGTATTAATAGACAAGAAAGGGTCCAACAAAAAATTTTTTTAAGCAGGTCGACTACCGGTTAAACATTAACCTTTCAAATCATGCTGAAAGTATGCAGTACCATGGAATAAACTCTCTTAATAATCAAAGAATAATGTTGGACCAGTTATTTTTATTCAAATTAATTAATAATAAAATTGATTCTCCTAACCTACTAGAAAGACTTCCATTCCGTGTGCCATCTAGACCGACAAGACAAAATCTTTTGTTTTACACTGAAAACGCGTCAACAAACTATTTTAAACAATCTACAATACCTAGAATATGCGACTAATATAACAATATATTTACCGAGGCTGATATTTTTTGTGACAATGCATGTAAATTTAGGTCAAAAATTATTGAAATTTTGAGAGAAGCAGACATTCAACATTATTATTATACAAATATTTTTTCATTTCGTTACTTTTACATTTATTATATTGAACATAATTTAAATTATTGTATTAAGTGTAAACAATTTTTTTGGTGTGTGCATGAGTTTCTTACTCTAATATACAAAGAAATTGGCAATATATGTGTACATACTGTTTGTTTACCTAATAAAATAAATAAATAAATAAATTTATTTAACAATACGTAATAGTCAAATGTAAAAATTGAAGACAAACTACGTAATTTCTTCTTCTTAGAGGTGGGAGTCAGTGCTATCCCAGCTCCTTACGCTACCGCGACCTGTGACGGGTACTATGTAATTTAGGATACAACTGAATTATTTTAGCAATGTAAACATGTTTGTCGGCCTCGTGGTGTAGTGGTCGTCTACTACGTTTGTCTACCATGCAAGAGCTCTAGGATACGATTTCCGGCATGTTTGAGATGGAACATTGATTTAAAAAGGTGTTTTTCCCTATAATATTTCTTAGTCCTTAGACTGGCACCTGAAGCGTAAGGCTGATCATCTTACCTCCATGCAAAAAAAAAAAATGATTAAGATAAACTACAGTTGGTGAACAAGTGCAGTGCAGCAGCCCAATGCACCATTAAGTCACTGTTTTACTTCATTGCCGTATTCTCCAATCGTCAGACTACACCGGCTCGGAAACGAGTATGGAGAAATTAATGTGTTTCGTATTTCACTGTCAGTATTTAGATTTTGAATTCTTACAGGGATAAATTCAAAATAACTCATATTAATCAAGTGCTGTAAAAATCATTTATCGGAAAATAAACATGAATTGACTGATGAAGTTTACATACCGGCCCTTACCGAAAACGATGAAGGCAGGTCTGAAGGTCATAAAAACGTAAATAAGACGTTGTTATAAATTAAATATTACAACCAGAAGTATTTTCTTTAAAAAAAAAGAGAATACGATTCATTAAAAAAAGGTTTCAACTAAAATAATTCGAAATATTTTTTTTAAGTATTACCGAAGGAATAATTTCACGTAGAAAAAAAAGAAAATGTCACAAAAATAAATGTATTTAAAATGCTTGTATTTAACATGGGCAGAATGGTGAATGTTACACAGTGTGTAAAGCGGCCACTCAAACCAGCCAATGACAGGTCATAAGCCCTGTAAATGCCTAGACTTCAATATTCCCTTCTCGAAAACTTGTTCCCTCTCTGTTGAAATAAATTTAAATGCTTGTATTTATTTTCAAAATCAAAAAAAATAAATTTGGCTTCGGCCACTTTCATGTTAAACTTATTATCGTAAATTTATTACGGAAATTTTTTGTTCTATACTTAGTCTTTATTGAGATCCCAAATACCTAAGTTTGGTCTAAATTTGAAATGGCGTAATCTGCCGGTCTAAAAGTAATTATATTTTAGTAACATAAAACTTTTAAGTATATTTTTTAACAGAAATACCTTTAAAAAATATTGTTTTTATCTAATTTATGTTATTTTAATTTTTTTATTATTGAGCGATCAAAAAAAAACATTCGTTTTAAAATGGCAAAATCGTATGATTTCCTAATTTTGCGTTCGTTTAACCAGACTACAGCCTTAAATTCACATAACTTCAGGAGTGAGAAAAATATTTTTTTATAGTTAATTTTTACAAAAAATATTAAAATTCATAAGGATTCGTGGGTTCAAGGAACTGCACTAGCAAATTCACTGCAAAGTTAGCGAATGTAACAATTTATTCGGAAGCTCTGTTATACAAGTCAGAGAGTTAAAGTCTCCTAGAAAAAGGATAAAAGGGAGTCAAACGGGACAACTTTACGAGTAAAAGTTTCAAAGATGTTGTGGAAAAAGTCTCCAAACTGCCGCCGTGTAATAGTTTTACCGGCTGCGGTCTACGCTTCAATAGCCATAGTGACACTAGAATAACTATGTTCCTTCAGCAGTTCTTATATTACGATAATATCTGCCATATTATATACATATTATGGTATACTTAATATAAGGCATTTATCTATAGTTTTAAATAGTAAATTTTTTAATTTATTTCAACAGAGAGGGAAAACATTTTTGAGAAGGGAATATGGAAGTCTAGGTATTTACAGGCCTTATGACCTGTCATTGGCTGGTTTAAGTGGCCACTTTACACACTGTGTAACATTCACCATTTTGCCCATGTTTGAACATCCATATTTCCTCAGCTCTTCCATCTGTTGACTTTTGTGAAGAAAAAGAGCTGAAACCATTATCACTTGGGTGAGATTCATCCGGCTGAACAAAATGGAATATAGAATAGACTTCCATATTCCCTTCTCAAAAATGTTTTCCCTCTCTGTTGAAATAAATTTAAATATGAATAACTCCCAAGGGAGGAAATCCAGCCAGTCTGCAAGCATTTGGACATACTCAAACATTGTTGTAATATTTAACTTGACGTGATTATAATATTTCTTTTTAACCATCTATTCTTCATTTATATTTGTTTCTTTAAGGGGAATTTTTTCAAAGCAATCAACAACACCATTTTTTAATTTATTTTTCAGAACCCCAAGAAGCTGCTGAAGCCTTTCAAAACAGTTCTTGGAAGGCTCGGCTTCGGTGGAAAAACTGTTAAAAAAAATTTGCTGCAAAGGGTGCAAAACTTATAGGCGATTATTTTAAATAACAAAAAAAGGATTTGTGACAAAAAAATATTTTTTTTTTATTGTTTTGATAAAAAAAGGGGAGCCCGTAAGTGAAAGATAACTCAGTAAGACTGACACGCAATGTTAAGGAAATGGGTGTTCTGTGTTCTAATTCACCACTGTAATTGGGCCTCCTGGCCTGTTGTGGTGCAAAAAAAAGTAAATTTAGACATATAACCTATTAATGTCCATTGAGATCCGTGATAATAAAGGTCACAAATATATTTAATGTAATTTTAATGAATTATTTAAGTACTCGAATAGGCACATTGCTCCTTTTACGGGACGTAAACACCCAATTCATTATGGCACGTTATCACCCGGGACATTTTACACCCCGAGGGAAGGGGTTGGCTGGAAGCGGAAACAATATATTGCTAGACGACCCCTAACCCTTTCACCACCGCAACAGGAATCAGAGTAATAATACCCACGTGGGATGTAATTGCTATTTGATGCTGTTAGCTTCAGGAGGTCAATTAAGTGAACGCGCGATTACCTGTTCATTGAATATGTTTTGTTTCCAGTAGAGAAAACCTCCGATGGTTTCACGCGTAATCTAAAGGAAAATAATTTGAAATCTATTTTATTTTTATTATCAACCTTTTTTGTAAAATATTCAATCGATACAACATGATAAACAAAAGATTGATGAAATAAAAAATGACAGGTTGAAAACCTATGAAAATATAGATATCATCTTCGTTTTAATGCTTTAAAAATTAAAATTAAAACAAAAATACTACAGAACCAGATAAAATAGTATAAAATAATTAAATAGTAGTAAAATATTTTACCAATAAAAAAGTAGTAAAATATTAAAATTAAAAGTTTTCAGATTAAGACTTAAAAAACATGTAAATAAAAAGAGTAGGTAAAAGAAAAAATGAATTAAATTGTAGAAATATGAGATAAAAATATAGCATTTATTAAATTAAAGTTATATATTATAAAAAACCAGAATAAAAAGGCCTTCTGCCTTCCACCATTTCCGTAATAAAAATATAATTTTATTTCTATTCAGACACGTTTTTAAGAGTGGCGGCACATTAAATATTTATTAAATTTAAGAAACATATTTATTAAATAAAATATATTGATTCTAGTAGTGCAGAAACATAAAAAAAATATTGAATCACAGGACGAGATCGTACACATCAATTGGATGTTAACAGAGTTATTTTTGATTGTGTATAAAGTAAAATCAAATTTTCTTCACGAAAATGTGTATATTCGTACGAAGAATTTTTGTCGGTTGTAATCGAAAATGTTTTGAAAACTATTTTTATGAATATTCCATCTTCGACAGTTGAAGATAACTCTGATGACTAAAAATATTACTAACAAACTTAAAAGACTAACGCATATATTCAAAACAATTCGAAATATAATTAATGTACAGGAACTTTTGAAGATTTATTTTGTATTGTGCCAATTAATTTTGAAGTACAGTATAAGCGGTTGGGGTAGTGCGAGCGAAAGTGCTAGCGAGAAAAAGTGTATTTGTTGCACAAAAATCCATAATTAAAATAATACTATAGAGTCCCGATACAGACATCTCCTGAAGAAATATTCCGCAAATCACAACTTATGACACCAAAATAATTATACGCTAAAACAATACTCACAGATTAAAAAACTACTCTTACTCAAATAAAAGACATAAGTCCTACAATACATCACAAACAAATAATATAATCACTAGATCCTCAACACAAAGACAACTTAAACAAATACAAACTAATACCACTTTCGGACAAAGGGATTTTGAGTATTATTCAATCTATAAAATCTATAACCTACTTCCACTATCTTTTAAAACAATTAGTCACGAGAAAATGTTCAAAAGGCTATAAAAAAATGGAAAGTGGAGCTAGGTAGAAGTAAAATGGATTGTCTCATTCGCCCAAACCAATATTGAATCAACCGCTCCACAAGTGTATAGCTTATGTTAAGTTTTTGTTATTTTCATTGTGCGTTGTGTAATATAAGTAATATAGATGTACATATATACCTCGTTTTTAAAACTGTGAATATTTTGTTAATTATCTCTGTTTATTAAGTTGGTCTTCTTTGTTTATACTCTAATGTAAAAACATTTCAAAAAGTATATTGTTAAGTGTTCTCAGCACGGGTAACCCCAGTGAGGTCACATTATTTTTACTATTTATTGTGGTTCGTAAAAGAAAAATAAGAACGAATAAATACATAACTTCCCATTGTATGTAATGCGGGTTCTGATAACAACACATGTATCATCTAATACCATTTAAATACTTTCTTATTACAAAGGAAGAAAGAAATTGTCGGGCATCGAAAGGGTTTACAATCGGTGGGAGGAGGCGGGGCAGGCGTCGCGCGTCGGCTGGCGGCGAGTGAAAAATGGACCACGATTCCGTACGGATAATAATAACCGGCAAACACGCCATTTGCATACTGAAACCGCGTCGGCAAATTAAAAACATAGAGGCGTAGGGCAGCCAGGGTACAAGTGTCCTCGTGAAAAATCGTCACAGGATGTAGGGGTTAACTCGACCGCCTGGCTAAAGGACTTTTAAAGAAGTCCTATATATCGATTTATACTTACAAAAACAAAAAAAGCAGTCAGGAAAAGACTGTATAAAAAGTTTCTCGTATAATTAGAATAAAAAATAGGTAGATGTTCTAACGGGCTGGGGTTTTTTTAGAAGGAAATATAAAAGTTTATGGTATTTACATGGCATATTTATGTTCTATACATGGCTTTAAATGGTTGAGAGACATGTTGTGATTCCGTGGCTAGCGTTGCGGACTCACGGATCAAAGGTCCGAGGTTCGAACCTCGCTCTACCTACATTATCTACATAATATTCTAATAGTGAGTAATTTACAACTCGTTGACAGTGGCCCAAAAATGTTAATGTTGGGAGTAAATCATGAGAACGAAAACAGAAATAGATATTTTTTAAATTGAAGATTCCTACATTCTTATATAAAAAAAAAATCCATGGAAATAAAATTAGAAAACTGGAACTCCATTTTAATTCGACAAAAACTTTAAAGTTTATATTTCTGTAGCTTGGATCTATAAGGGCCTAATGTCGTAAATTGTAACATTACAGGAGAGTAATTATTTAGCCATTTTGTGTCGATATAATAATTTCTTTGACTTTTTTGACAACGAATATTAATAAAAATTGTTTGCATGTGTATAGAATGTATGGTTGATTACATTTATTTTTTTTATTGACATCGACCCTCTTCAAAATGTTGACATGAAAGATATGAAATCTAACATTGGCCCTCTTAGATCCAGGCCACAGATTTATAAAATAATTCATTAGATAAACAAAAACTAAGCTCCATTTTATCTAATCGATTTCAATGTTTTACTAGAACGTTAACCTCTCATGTACTCAATTTAGAATGCGCTCATGACAGTGTAGTATGAATGTGAAATAATTGAAATTAATGAATTATTGGAGAAAAAAAATGTTAGAGAAAAGAAACACTTCGATGAGGTGTGTGAGACGATGGGAGAATAAAGGAACAGCAAAAAGCTGTTGGGGGAAGGAACACTTAGGACTGTAAATTTCAATTTCTGTGGCAGTTTCCGGAGCAGGAAATGTAGCGTCATTGTTCGAATTTCAAATGATTGAAACAGCAAAAATATCGAGGAATCGTTTATGAATTTCTCACCATTTTTGTACGGGCTTTTAATAAGCATTCAATTATAATAGATGTCGTCAATGTGTGATTGACTGGGCTTTAATGTAATAACATTATTTTTGGGACGGCCAAATTTTTTTTAACAAATACTGGGAGAGATGAAACAATTATAATTCATATTATATATGTTTTTTTTAAAAACAATTTTTTGAATTTTTTTAATAGAAACATACAGACTTTTTATAAAACACAAGTATAAGGAAAAAAATGAAAGAAGTAAGACCAATAACAGATTTCATATTCACATTTATAATAGAGGGGAGAGAGATCAGATTAAAAAAGAACAGTTTAAAAAAACCATAAAAAGTATAAGGAAAAAGGGAGAAGACGTGATTTAGTGCTGTCCCTACACTTTTATCTCCTCTACCTCAATTTCCAAAACCAAAATGTCAAAATCAACAATTCATTAGACACAGGTAAAACGTACTAGTATATGTAAAAGTTAAGCAGAAGATAAATTAAAAATGTCTAACAGACCTGACGAACTAAAGTATTTACAGGGTAATATGTCGATGTCACTAAAATTGACATTTTAGTTAGTCTGTATTCTTCAAAAGGTGCTATTTTTCATATAATGAGTGAGCGTGGTAATCTGTGCTTGCAGAACGTCGAAGAGTACAGAATGACAAGTTCTACGGACAGGTGCGCGTTTTCAACAATTTTTGGGCCATCAATTAGGTTATTAACAGTGTTATACAGAAAGCTCATATCTATCATGATACGCCGATATGTAAATTTTGATTGTCATAAAAACGAGCATATTATTAATATTGTAAAAATTAAATAAAGTTTTTAGTACACTCAAATCAGTGTTTGATTTTTATATTGAAATAAGCATACCCAAATAAATATATTTTTTACCTTAATTAAATATTTAAAAATTGAAAATTGTTCTACTTCAAGATTAAACATAACGTATTTTATTTTTAAAATGGTATTGTAATTCTACTAGATAATTCTAAAATATTACAATATTTGTAATATTATTTTAATCTGATGTTTAATTTTTACATAATGGTAAAAATTATATGATTTTGGCTAAAATTGACTTAAAGTGGCAATAGATACAAAAAATATACATTTTTTAGTAAATGTACCTATTCTCAAAAAGAAATTGAGTGAGGATAAGTCAGTCTCACAGTGAAGTGCTTGGCGAATTTGCTTACCATGCCTGAGGCCCTAGGTTCGATTCCTAGAAGGATTGATGCGAAATATTTTTATATTGCAATATTTCATCGTTCCTGGACTGATAAATGAAGCGTACGACTGATCACCGTACTTTTATGTAGATACGCTGCAATTATACTCCCAATGCAGTGACTTATGCAGCAATAGGTGCGGATGGGGATTATTTTTCTGTACATTTCATCAGTTTATCAACCACCTGATTTCTATTAATTAAAGTTTATTCTTCTTTGATTCTACCTTCAAAGTTTACATTACGGAACGGGTCAAATAATAACCCGTAAAGTAATGCTGACTACAAATGTAACATAAATATAATGATATGTAATTCAGCCATCAGTTTTATGGGGAAAGAAACGTGTGTTGCACTGCACTCTTAGGCAAAATATTAACGAGAATTTAATAAACTCCACGGGGTAGAAAAAGAAATCCTTTTTATTGCAGGGGTATTTGTATACATTATTAGTTACAACTTCGGGATGCTGTTGAAAGTCTCCGCATAGAAGACAAAGCATCCGAATGAAACATAAATAACGGAAAAGCAACCGAGAAGCATTTCTCACGGCTCAGATGTTTTGGCTAAAAGATGGTAGAAGAAAAGAAAAGAAAGGCCTAGAATCATACCTTGTTTTAAGATTGTCTGCTATCAGATCTAGAATGGTGCAATTGCAGTGCGAAGTCAAAATAACATTGAAAAATTATAAGGATATCGTTTTACTCGTAGAACAAACATAATTTTCATCGAAATACTTTTTTTCATTTATTTATTTAACTTTTTGTGCTTTGTACATTGGCGGGCTCTTTGCAAAATGGCAATTTTTTCCAAAACTCATCCGTGTTGACAGTATTTTTCTCAATAGCTTTTCAAAATATGTTGCCTGGCATTTAAACGGTTAAATAATGTAAATTAGTTTATAACGTTATTTTCAGTTTTATAGAATTAAGATGCTGAGGGTTGGAGCTCCTACCTCAGTTAGAGATTGACAGAAAACACGAGATTGCTGTTTAATGCGTATTTATTACATGGCAAATAAATCATGAATTAAACGATGTCGCGAGAATGTTACGGCGATAAGTTGTTGAACTGGCTGCACTGGGACTTACTGACTGGCAGACTGACTGACTGGGCGTTACCACGTCATGTGGTCTTTTTTATTTTTTAATTGTATTTAATGTAATACAAAGTTACTGCGTGTTAACAAATATAAATACATAATAAAGCAAAAGTACAGAATCAAAAAACGAAACGAAATACCACACCAAAAAAGAAGCAACGTCTTGTGCTTGCTTTGGGATAACAATATTAATAATTTAAGTACACAGTACACATATATTTCAAAAAAATAAATGAAGGTGTATGAAACATTTTTTTATAAATAAGCGCATATACATATGCATGCAAATGAGCATGTGTGCACACGCATGTATAATTACACACAAATATACACGCACACGCACACTTACTCACACGCACATACACACCCTTCCGCGTACAAAACATAACATGGTGAAGAAAATTACAAAATAAGGTTTTCAAGTTACTTAGCAAAAGAACTTCAAGTACTATAGAAAAAAAAACATTGAAAAATACAAAAAAAAACATATTTCTTTAATTGAAAAATAAAAAACTTAAATATGATTAAAATGTTATTTAAATTTAAAAAGCAACATTTAATGAAGGTGGATAAATAAATATTTTGACCTTAAGTTTGAATTTTGTAAAGACATTGATAATTTTTATTTCATCGGTAAATTGTTATAGAAATTTATTTCCTGACATCCATAACTTTTTTCAAAATGTTTAGTATTAAATTTTGGCATATATAATATTGGCGTCTACGTGAATAACTTAATGTATAGATTTTTTTTATACTCTTTACAGATTTTTATAGATTTTATAAATTTTTATTGGTCACGTTCCTTCCTTCATGTCTCTTTGGTGTGAATGTACTGCAGGACATCGCTCTTAGGTCTTGCAGAATGTAATGTATTGTATTCAATATAAAACGACGATTTTCTTATCGGTCATCGCTCTATTTCAGATAAAATGATTTAGCACGTGTATGTGTCATCGACCATAGACTATGAACCCCACAGTTTTCATCATCATCATCATTCCCTTTCTGCATCTAATGGTGGATAGGGCACTGCATCGGTACACCGATCGCAGTGTATCTTGGTTATTTTTGAAACATGAAGGTAAGATGATCAGTCTTACGCTTTAGGTGCCAGTCCAGGGGACTATGAAATATTTTAGTGTAAAAACACATTTTAATAATAAATATTTCACGTCAACCATGCTGGGAATCGAACCCGAGAACTCTTGCGTAGTAGGCAAACGCGCTGACCATTACACCACGAGGCTGATATCATTTTTAGTTTTAGAATTATAATTGGGTTTTAAAATTATTATTTTGATATGTGTATATATTAATTTCATATATTAAAACGAGTACTAGGATAACGTTGCTGTTAATTAATCTGCAATGTCGATTTTATTTGCCTTTGTTTGACTAATTTCAATTTCACAAGTATTTATATAATACAAAGGGGTTTTGGAGCGAAAGAAGAATCCTTGATCTTAATTACTTTATGCACTAAAAAGAGATTTATAATTAATTTATAATATTGGGAGGATGCGATAAATACGAATAACACGGAGAGGCGGCGTGGTTTGTAGCGAAAAGGTAGAGTTTGTTGAGTAACTTATCAGAAACAGACATTGAATTGAATCTATAATTTTGGTTTGTATTGTTTTGTTTTATGAGATGCAACATTCCTGTTCAATTCACCTTTTTAAATTAATATAAGACAACCGCGTGTATGAGAGGTGTAAGGGAGGTATTTAAATATGATGTATTTATGAATAAACGTAAGTTCACTTATAGTAGCCCTGTTGTTTTTAATAATTATTGGGGGGTGGTGTTCCAGATAGCTAAATTTGGGTACTTTCGCATCAAAAGTTGATGCATTCTTAAACGGTTTTAATGGATTCATATAAAATTTTATGATTTTAAGGTCACAGGCTCACTATTGTTTGAAAGTTTCCATTGTCCACTATTTGTCACATATTTTGATAAAAATAAAGTGTAAAACAATGCTATCAAATGAATAGTCTAACTTTTATTCACGGTTTGTCTATAAAATGATTACACATTTATTTATTTTTATTTATTTGACACTTTATAAACATATACAATATATATACATATAAGGGCGGGCATATTTCCTTAAAGCAATTTCTTCCTACCTACCCAAACCGTTTAGTTTGAGAAAATTATTAATACATGGACATATTCAATCTTACAATTTTATACAAAAATTTAAAAAAAAGATTAACAAAATAAAAATTATATAAAAAAAATAACACTATATTATGAAGAGAGGGGATGGGAAGGAAACAAGAAGGAAAAAGGAACAATTAAAATATTTAGATAGTGACAAGGGGCGTCTCTAACATAAGTGGGTAGATTATTCCACAATCGAGCGGCTACTACTGTAAAAGAGGAGGCAAGAAAATTAGAGCGATGATAGGGTATTAAAAGGGTTCTCTCGTTACTAGAATGAAGAGATAGTCCGTGTTGTGAAAGAGGTTGGATGAGTTCTCTCAGATAAACAGGCGTATTGGGATTATTTAAAATATTGTGAAGAAGTGATAGAATGTGAATGTTTCTTCTATGCCTGATACTGAGCCAGTGTAGTTGCGTGCGATACTCGGTTATGTGGTCAAATTTGCGAACATCAAAGATATAACGAATAAAAATATTCTGCAATCGTTCCAACTTATCAAGTAATTCAGAGTTAGCATCTGGATAACATACATCCACATAGTCAAGGAGTGGAAGAAGTAAGCTCTGGACTAACGTTTGCTTAACATTAATTATAAACACTAACTCAATGATTTCTAACAGTTAACAAATTATTTTCAAATTTAAGCTACGGTTGGAGAGGAACCATAAATTTACGCCCAGCGCGAAGCCCTGTGGTTCTATAGGGTTCGCTGATACTGCGTAGTTTTATATTTATAAGCGACACTGCACGTAAATTGAACGTAGTTATGCAGAAAGCAAGTCCACAATTTTGATAAATGAGATATTGGTCTTATCGGGTGCAGTAAGGTCAATTCCATGTTCTGCTAAAAATAGCCAGGCCGCTTTCATACAAGAAACTGTAACAATAACCTTCTGAAAATAGTGCCGAGCTCTAAAACGGCATTCCTTAATTTGCAGAAAACACCCACAGCTCTAGAAAAATCTTACGGTACTTTAAAACTACTACTAAAACTGGTCAAATACGTAATTAGATACTTGTTTGAAATATAAAAAAATATATATACTAATTATTATCAAAATTGGTTTTATGTTGGTTTTATATTTTTTAATTAATTGTATTATTATGTTGGTTTTGGATGTTGGTTTAATTGGTGTCCTGACGAAGAGACGTGTACGTCTTGAAACCGGTAGACATAGGAAAGTCGGTAAATGGTTATATACAAATATTTAACAACATTTAGTGAAATGTTTCAATTGTTTATCATTTGTTTAAGTCAAAAACATTCCAACTATAGTGTAGATTTGATTATTCACTCTGTTCACAAAGTGCTATTATCTCAGTTTCACTTTCCTATGGCTGGCTGCTTTCTGCAAAACTAATTTTAATTAAGCTGCACATTTTCCTGGATAAATTTGATAGGGTATATGATGTTTGGATGTTTTATATTTTTGAAAACATTTTACTTTAAAAAACGCTAAAAAAATTGTTTGTATTGTAAAAATAAAATAATATTATTGTATTTTCCACAAAAAAGGCCTATCCTAAACGAGCACTGCTTTTTTTTTACACGGTACCGTGTGGAACGAATCCCCGCGTAAAAAGAGGTTCCAGTGTACGTGACCTCTCAAGACTTCCGCTACTTTTCTTAGACTTAATATACAGTAAGTACGTGAAAGTTGGTAGGACTTTTGTAAAATTCCATTGAATTATTTGTAATGGTGGAAGGGGCATAAGAGTAGTCATATCAGGGGTGACATGTGGAAGAGTTGTGAAATAAATGGACCGCCGAGCGGGTAATAAGATTTTGGGGCATCATAATCTGGCAAGGGGTAATAACTCAAAAAAGACACCGGAATATTTCACGGGAACTAACTTTATTATAGAGGTCCAAAAGTTTGTGTTTGCGACCTTCCTTGAATGTCTACGTCATAACCTCGTGAAGCACTGGGCGCGAATAAAATTGGTACGATTTAAAGTTTATATTACATTTCAAGTGTGATAACGTATCACATAAAAAACGAGAAAACTGTTAAAAATATATCATAAATAATACTTGTAAAAAATGGTTAGAATTATGAAAATGTATCATCTTCCCTTCACGTAATTAATTACTAAATTGCAGTTCGTGAACAAGTTCAATGCGCTTGACAAGATTGAGTAAAAAATACCTATACGATTAAGCATAAATTACTACAAACAGAACAACAAACAAACCATGACGCAATTTTCCGTAAGGGTAAGCAGAGAGGATAGAACGCCACATCACTAACTTTGCATACAGATCTTTCTACCTCTACATTCATACGTCTTCTCATAAACGAGCGCCGATTATTCGAACTATTAACATGTCCATCTTCAAGTATTTGTTGGATTTGACCACGCCATGTCTTTCTCGGTCTTCCTCTATTTCTGCATCCATCAACATTCGCATGGTAAATATTTTGAGCCATTCTTTCGCTCTCCATTCGTTAAAAATGTCCAAACCAACGCAGAGCTTCTCTCTTGATTTTGCGGATAGTGCTTATCTCAGCCTTACATAATGTACGGAGCTCAACATTTGTGCAAAAATTACTAATACGATTTAAGTAAAAAATACCAGTAAGTTTATGAAAAGATACTAATAAGATTATGTATAAAATACCAATAAAGTTAAGCAAAAAATTACCAATAAGGTGAAATAAAAATTACACAAAAGAACATTTATCTGCCTTGTGGTCTAAATGGTCTCAGGTTGCATTCCCGGCATATTTGACGAGGAACGTAACTTGCAAACTTGCTTGCATCCAGCTTGGAACGGGTACATCTACCTAGATGCAATTCGTGTTAAGGGAAAAATACTAAAAGTAATAGATAAAAGTGAAAAAAAAAATATTTTGAAATTTCTAATGTATTTTTAATTAACTAGTAATTATTTTTTATACCAAATAATAACTACAATTAATAAACTTAATATTACAATAATTTAAAAGAGCGTTTTTACACGACGATATCTTATTGTCGTTGAACAAGCACCTAAGGCGTTGGGACTCATTTCATCATCTAACCTTCATGTAACAACTATGATCAAAATATGCAGCGGTAGGTGTATAAATGCCGCGCCCTATGCACCATTAGGTGCATTGTGTATCCCACATCCTGTGGTCTTGTCCCCTTCTCTATGATTACCGAATGGAGCTTCTTGCTACTTTCCGTGGCCCTGTTATAGTCGTCCTGTCAGATATACCGGTCTGGGAGCTTTCGAAAAGAATTTCAAGGCTTTTAAAAAGTTTTTTTATCATTTCGGCGAATTGACCATGTCCAATAAATTTAATCCCAGTCAGCGAAGAATTCACTTCCCTCTTTTCTCAATCCAATGAAGTACTTATTATGTACTTCTATACTTCTTTCTTTTGGCACAAAGATGCTAAGGCTTCCAGATTACAGAGAGCTTCTTCGGGCAGCTTTTCTCGTTTGACAACGAACAAATTTTCCGTGTATGTGGGCACCGCCAAAGTGACTTATGTCCTCAGATGCGGTGTGCGGTATGTGGTGGGCGAGCTATCCCTTTATTTTAAGTTTTCTTTTGAAAAAAATTGTTGATTTTAAATTCGTTTTTGTAGTTTTATAACATAATAATAAAATATTTTTTAAACATAATATGAATATTCTTTTTAATGTTTATGATTATTTAAAATGCAATGTTAGCATTATATTTTTGGATTCGTACCAAGTGCTTTATTTAGATAAATCAGTTTTTGAATAAGGAAATAAATGCATTCATTAATACTGAAGCCAAGCGTATTGAAAGGACGGACTGTTTGTTTATACGAGGGGTGTGGATATAAATGATCCAACTGAGAATCGGGTTAAAGGGTAGTCTATCACATCGGCAGAGGACGGGAAGAGTAGATGGTCGAGATGGAAGACTATCGGAGTGAAGTGATGAATTGAATAGTTGAAGTTGTGAAACCACAGAAAAGATAATTCGGGAGAAACAGGAAGTGGGGATGACCGTATACATTCCCAATATGGACGGAATTAATTCTTATCCCCATAGAAATTTGTCGCAATTTGAGCAGAAGTCATTTTACATTCGTAATTGTAGGATTTTTTTCCAAAACTGATCATTTCCAAATTCGAAATTTTTCAGGAACAAATACTTTTTGAAGTAAAAAATGTGGATACAATTATAAAGATATGACGAGTTTTTTTATTCCCAGAAAAAATAGAGCGGTCCGCTAAATACACCGATTAATCTTTTAAATTGTTTTTTTTTTTGTTTTGAACTTTTCCAATCCCTGGCTAATTCCTGAAAAAAAAATTTTTGTGTCCATATAAGAAATAGATCGTTTTGAAAAATAACTGATTTTTAAATTACAAAATTACCCAAAGCAAGTGCGTTTTAAAAATTAAATATATTAAAATGTTTGGCGTTCCCTAATCCATATGATGTGATACACAACTCGATTTTCCATATTTTGAAATAGTTTATTTCGGAAAAAAACCCTAGAATTGCGGTCGCAGCTTTCGTTTATTTTGTGAAAGGGATGCTAGTTTGAGAAATATATTTTTTTTATTTACAATATTATTTTTTTAAACATTAGGATTTATTTAAAGGTTTACCGTGATGTTATTTCTCTGAAGTCTAGTATGGACTGATTATTCCATCACTTCGTCAGACTACACATCGCTAATTTTGCCATTCCAATCTTTCAAATTTCAGTTTCACTCCTTCATCTTAGAAATGAACAGTTTTTAATAATAACAAATATAAATACCTGAATGAAAAGCCAAGATGTGACGAGGGCAAGACTGCTGTACTGTCCATTGAAGCGGTAGTGATATCCGTAGAATGAAAAGTGGTACAGGTAGAAGAACCTGAAAATGGAAAAAAATACTCCATTTTAATATGCTTAAAAAACTAAACTTTATATATCGGTGATAAAACATGCTGGTTACATGGCTCTCGATTACAATCAGATTATAAGAGATTTACAAATAATAATTGATAAAAGTAAATACAATTAAAAAGCGATACAATTTATTTCAAATTTAAACAAAAAAAATTTTTTTTACCCACTTATTTTTATCGACCGGTTTCTGAGCGACTACGCACTCCTTTATCAAGTTATAATTAACAAATGAATACAATCCTATTTAAATCTTATTTATCTCTCCAAGCACAAGAGTTAGTCTCTTTTTTTGGAGAGTTACAGTTACAACATTAACTAGATGTGTAAAAGTAGATTTGTATAGTATTGTTATCAAAAACATTTTTCACTTTGTGGTATGACATTTTACACTTATTTGTTTATAAATTTGTATAAACCACTTAATTTTCAAAAAAATTTTTTTCGGGAATTTATAAATTAAATTGTTTAAACTACCCAAATTTCTATTTTGGAAAAACTTCACGTAAATTTAAAGTTAGAATCAAAGAACATATAATATGTTTGAGTAATAATAATTTTTCAGAATTCGCAAATCATATTATATCCGAAAACCATGAATTTAATCTAGAAACGTGTGTAAAAATTTTGCATGTCAATAAAAATGGTTTTCGTTTAGATAATTTAGAACGATTAGAAATTAGTAAAGCCATTAATCAAAAACTTCAAATAATAAATAATCAATTAAATTTAACTTCGAGTCCTCTTTTAAAACTATTCCCGTTGTGATTTATTTTATCTTCTTTCTCTCTCTTTCTTTCAATTTTCTGTCTCTTTCATACAATATTTTATTATATAAATAGCAACGTGTGTAATTATAAGTTAGTTAAATTCCTGACGATAAGGTAGTAACCTCGAAACCGGTCGAAGTGTAATTAAAAAAAATTAAGTGGTTTATACAAATTTATAAACAAATAAGTGTAGATTTGTATAGATTTAATAAAAAACATGTACCATTTATAAAATATATTGATTAATAAAAAAATACACTTATTTTTCAGTCTTTTGAAAACATGGGCATTTAAACGCTCATATATATGAGATGCCTTTAATAGACTCAACTGATTTACAATTCAATACGTCGATGTCACCAAAACTGTTATTGCAGGTAGCCTTAATTTATATACAGACAAGATATTGCATTTTGAAAGAGTCATCGTCTAGTGCGATGCATTTTGTATCATAAATCGTTAACGTCCATGGCTCAGGAGCTACTCAAGATATTTTTATAAAGTAAACTAGCCAAGCATTCTTCCATAACAATAGGCGTTAAGTTGATACGAATAGACGGGTTTCGTATAAAATTATTAGCTCACGTATTTCTCCACCGTACGGAAATATACAAAGGTGATTTTTTAAAGTAACTTAATACACACAACATTCTGTCGAGAATGTCCACCTTAAATAAAAAAAATCGTCTGGTCAAAACAGCGCCGATTGGACATCAAATAATGTAGGCGTATAACTAAAAACAACAGTACAGTTTATAAAAAAAAAGACACAGATAAAACCATTAATTGAGGAATGCGTAGTAAAGGGTATAACATTTTTAAATGTTTTTTCAAACAGAGATGTTTTAAAACTACATGAATTGTAAATTATTTACCAATTAAGTACTGGCACTTGTGGATTTTTTAGAATTGATTAAATAAATCGATTCTGGCAAAACTATTTTTTCCGTTTTGTGGGGTTTTTTGCGAGTCGCCGTAAACAAATTGCAATGCCGTGTTCGCGTTTTTTTTAATTTTTTCATCCGCGGGAGCTGTTTTCACCAAACATAAAAAGTTTTTTATTAAGATTTCGTTATATTTCAGTGAATATAAATTAATGTAAAAATAATAATAGTTATTGTTTAATTCTGCATTATGTAAATCAGGTTCAAAAAATGTTTCATTCATCTTAATGCTATTGTTTTTTTATATGTCTTTAACCCCTCGCAACTATAGTTGTTTCAATACAATGCTTACAATAGCTCTGAAACTAATTGTAAAAAAAAATATTCAGATTCTTTTCAAATTCATTCATTCGGATGAGAAAGGGTTTGGAATATAACAGTAAATAATATAACGTTTAAGTAAATTCACGTATCACATAACTTGGGAGTTGTTATTTATTTATTATAATATATACTATTAAAAGTGTTATATAACGGCAATAGAAACTTGAAACGGTGCGGCGCTTAGCACCGGTATGGTTTTATAATATGTACATTTGTATTTAATTTTAACATTATTTCTACATGAAGTTTTTGCGATATTAATATACAAAATTTACGCACCACCATTTTATCAATCAAATAATCTTACACGTATTAAAAATGTCTCCACCAACTGCTGAATGTATCTGCTGTGATCGTTTGATTTTCGCAGTGACAATATACTATGTACGACCTGTGGCAAAAATTATCATTTTTGATGTAAAGGTTTTACCGAAAGTAATTTCTAAAAAATTTCCACGGCCAACAGGAAAATGTGGAAATGTAACCAATGCAAAGTAAAACCTAATAAAATTTCATTCGTCAATGATGATTTACTAGGTTTTGTAAGTGAAAAAATGGACGAAATTAAGAAGGAGATCACAAGAGAACTGAAGTCTATTAAAAAAGACCTAACCGTATTAAATGACATAAAAAATGCTATGGATTTCTTCTCCGAGAAGTACGACGAATTGAAAAAGGATGTAATCGAACAAGGGAGAACTATTTCGTTTTTGCAATAAAAAAATGAAGATTTCAGATCGAAAAAAAACAACCTGGAGATCAAACTAGCTAACATAGAACAAATCAACAAAAGCAACAACATTAAGATCCAGGCGTACCGGAAAAACGAAACGAAGATATTGCGGACATATTTAAAATCCTATGCGCCTTTAATGATATACTAAATTATTGGCTGCCATGGGGTCCCAAAAATGAACTCTCAATCGCAAAAACCGCACAATATAATTATTTCACAATCCAGTCCTCAAAAAAGATATGAAGTCTTATCTGCAGTGAAAAAATTCAATAAAAACTCGCCCCTGGACAAACTTAACACTCACCACCTGGGCATCATGGATACAAAAACTCCCGTATACGTTGCAGAGCATTTAACCTCAGCAAACAAAGATCTACACTCCGCATGACGACGGAAACGGAAACTGTTATATTTTTATATATGAGTTTGATAAGCAGTATGGAGTTCGCAATATCAAAATCATATAAACTCAATATAATCGATTTCAAAAAAGGGTTTTTTGAGTACTTTTTACATAAGTCCCAAATTTCTAACCCTCGCGAGTGCTAAACATTTGGGCAAATTTTAACTCTTTTTCATTTTGATTCTCTGACAAAACGTCGCGTTTTTTACGATACAAAATTTATCTAAAATATATTAAACTATAAAGTATATACAAACCTTCTCAATAAAATATTAAAAAAACGAGAGATTGAGAACACTCAGACATCGGGACATATTAAGGCTGCCGTTTTTTACAAGTAATGCTACATACCACACACCTATGGCCCGGATGTATCAGGAATATAATACCTTCATAATAATAATAATAATGTTTGGATAATTTATATAGCGCCATTTTTGTGAAAATCACCTAAAGGGCGCTGCACAATAAATAAAATAAACTGACGAAAAAACAAAATTTGTGTAATTCTTTAATTGAGGATATATATTCATGTGAAAATCTATCGACAAATACCTTAAAAATTTATGTTTTCTAGAATTTATATTTGTTAAATTACCTTTGAAAAAATATAAACAAAATAATAACAGGGGTTTAAACATACGAGTATATACCTAAAGATTCGATGATGGGACCAAAAAAATAAGAAAATTCTAAATTTATTTGAACTAAAATAAAATAAAAACGCTTTGTTTTCAACTTAATATTTATTTTATAACCGACTGGTACTAAAGCTATTCAAGCTTCAGAAACAAGGTTTAATTTAGTACTAAACTCGAGATTTGAAACGTTTGTATTTATTTTGCGTCCCGATATCTCCAAATAAACCTAAATTAGCCAATGATAGGTCATAAGCTCTGTAAATGCCTAGACTTCCATATTCCCTTCTCAAAAATGTTCTATCTCTCTGTTGAAACAAACTAAGGGAGGAAATCCAGCCTGTCTGCAAACATTTGGACATACTTAAAACATTGTATGATATTATTTATAATTCAACTTTAATGATTTCATTGTTATTGTTCTTACTATTTATTTTTACGCATATGTTTGTGTACAGTGTACATCTATGCACACATTTATGAGTGTGTATGTATGCACATATATTATTATAGATACCAACTATTGTAACTAGGACATAAAATAAATATAATGTAAATGAATGCGTCTACAAGAAAAAAAAAGTGAAATAAATAAATTAAATAAAAATATGTACGATATTCATGATATTATTATTATTAATTATTAATTTATAAAATTATTGCAAAAAAATAATATACATACTTAATAACAGGGAATCTATATAAAACCAATTAATGTAAAATGAAAACGGAGTGTTCTCTGTTTATGATACTCTCCATCTAACATGGCACAGCCTGTTCTAAGATGGAGATTTTCTATCTTTAGAGCATAAGTAGTCATATACTAATAAAACAATAACATAAAAAAGAAAAACTAAAACTACTTAATTATAAATGCCTAGCTAATCAAATGTAAGAAATTAAAAATCATTTTTATACAAATGTAAAGTATATATATGTGCCAAGAATACATGTTACTTAAACATAAATAATATAGTATAGTATATAATAAAACACATATAAAGCAATGAAATACATAAAAATATAAATAATATGTGTACCAGTGATATAAAGTACTACGTTTTTTGATTTACATATAATTTTCAAAAAAATCTCTCGCTACACTATTTATATGTGCAGTTATTTTTATTTTAAAATTTATTTTTAATATTAATTTGTAATTTCAATTATTTAACACTAGAAACACGTTCAAAGGGTGATTAATGTCCTGGATGAAGATATTAAGTTCTTTAAAACGAGTCATTTTCAGGAGAAGGGAACCGGTTTGGATTTGTCTAAGGGATGAGACCATTGCAGGAGACTGCTGCGAGATATTGCATAGATTTATATACTAGTAGGCGTGTTGTCCAGATGTTTATTGAAATATATGTCTTTGTAATAATTTTTTGTTTTAATTTTTGCTATTGTTTAATAATGTACATGCTTCCCCATTTCATGAGGTTGTATCCTAACCTAGCACAGGGCTCTTGGCCTCACATTAGGGACATGTTATTATTAAAAAAAAAATACAATATATATGTATTTGTATGAATAAAATAAACGTATTAGTGATATACATTTTCAACAGTTTAGCAGGACTAAATAAATTGTAGTATTTTTTGTATATAAATAAGAAAAAAAAGAAGGTAATTATTGAGTAAAATATTGAAACTAAATAAGAGCCCATACGTTACATGGCAGCGGAGATTTTACTGACAAAGGATATATGAAAGGTCTTTTCAGGAGACACATTTTCATAATATAAATACGACAACCACAAGAGGCAAGGACGTTTTCCGAGGTGACGGCACAAGAATGTGAATCTATTCGTCCACCTTTACAGCATTACGTGTATGCTCCCCTCGGGGTGGCGTGCGGCGGGGGCGGCGGCGGCGGCGGCGGCGCTACCTGCGTCTCTAGTGCCGTATAATATTACCATCATTCAGACAAGACGGGCAGACAATGCTGGACGAAACAAAACAACACTATGATTGATTTTAGTACACATGTCTATCGAAGTGTACTGTATTGTATTGTATGGCTTGATATGCTCAGGCGATACGTGAAATTATATCTGATAAAAGTTACCACTAAGAGCGTATCGTAATGAATATTCTACACGTTTCCAAATCATAATTATCCATGTAACAATGTCGTAATTGTTATTTTTTTACTATCAAATACGATTCCACTTTTGGTTGTATTGTATTCCAACTTATGAAAGGGCTTTTAGTCTCAGAGACTCGAGGATATGTTACCCATTCAATGTAATATTGAACTATGTAGGTATTAAATAAATTGAATGAATGAATCTTGTGTAAAAACCGCTAACCCAATGAATGAAAAATATACGAATTGATGTTGACGGGTCAGTCAGCGACGGGTTGCGACTGTCTGGAAAATTGGCGTTTTCTACAGGGTCTTCTAATAGGGACTTCCGAAATTTAACAATTGATAGTGGCCATAATTTTAAAGCGACATCTGTCAAATTGGCTGTCATTTTCAGTCTATTTTGTCAAATGTCATTTTCAAAATTGATCATCATTTTCAGTCTATTTGCCATGGACGGATATAGCGTTCAACAACACGTACAAATGATAAAATTGTTTTATCGAAATAGGTGTTCTGTTCGGGCAACGTTCCGCGCGCTTTGTCATTTTACGGTCACCATAGGCGTCCTACTAAAAGGACTATTCACAGTATGGTGAGTAAATTTGAGTCTACTGGTTCAGTTATCAATCAACCAACACTCATTCGTCAACGAAACACAAGATCTGCCGAAAACATCACCGCTGTCTGTAAGAGTGTGCAGGAGAAACCGAGGCATTCGATTTCACGTCGCTCACGAGAACTCGGCCTTTCGCAGATCACAACTTGGCGAATTCTGCGTCTTGACTTGGGCTTGAACCCGTACAAAATTCAACTGACCTAGGAGCTGAAGGTAAAATACCATATACAATGACGTGTGTTTGCTGAATGGGCTCTGGAGCAGATGGAAGCTGACCCTAATTTTTATCGAGTACGTCAAGAAACAAAATTGTGAAATTCGGGATGATACCAATCCACATTAAATCTAAGAGCATCTAACGTATCCCGAAAAACTCACTGTTTGGTGTGGATTTTGGGTTGGCGGCTTCACCGGTCCATATTTCTTTGAGAACGACGATGGCCAGGCCATCACCGTCAACGGCGAGCGCTATTGGGTGATGATTACCAACTTCTTTTGAATTGGATGATATGAACACCAACAATATGTGGTTTCAACAAGACAGCGCTACGTGCCATACAGCTCATGCCTCATTGAACATTCTGCAAGAGTGATTTGAGGGCATAGTTATCTTACGTGGAGGTATTGTGAACTGGCCACCGAGATCGTGCAATTTGACCCCGTTAGATTTTATTGTGGGGGTTTCTTTAGTCGCAGGTCTATGCAAATAAGCCACGAACCACAGCGGTCCTCAAAGCCAAGATAACCTATGCCTTTGGTCAAATTCAGCCAGATTTATGCACCAGAATCATGAAAAATTGGACATTTCGGATGCGCGCCACCCAGAGAAGCCGCAACGGACATTTGAACGATGTTATATTCTATACATAATGGCATTCATAGACCTTTTAAACGAATAAAAAAAATTGATATGATATCTCATACACAGTTTGTTTTATTTAAATTTTAAGATAGGAAGCAATTAATGCAAGACCCTGTAGTTATTTATGAAATAATATATCGATGGTCTAAACTAGAAGACGAACGTGTTAATCAAAGAATTGGTAATTTTTCAGGAGAGCATTTTTGAGATTGGCAAGTTGCTTTTTTGGCTTTATTTTCATGTCACTTATAAATATGCAACTACGTTCCGGGTTCAATTCCCGGTGAGAACACAAACAATTAAATGTGATTTTTCTCAAGTCTGGGTGTTCTGTGATGTAATTCACTACTGTAACTGGGCCTCCTGGCCTGTTGTGTCTCAAAAAAATAAAATAATAATACATTGTTTGGCGTTAATACGTCCGAACCCACTTTGTACTTAGGACGCTTGTCGTCTATACCTATGTTTTTCAACTTTTTTAAATACGTGACCCCCTTACGAGTAGAAAAATACCTGGCGACCCTACCCCCTTTCAAATTTTACCTTATTTGGGAGGGTTAAAGTCACGAGCATTGTAAGGAAACGACTCGCCTACAATCTGTATGGAATGCCGCAGCGAGACTTATTTTCGGAATCTCTAAGTTCAGTCATATCACTCCACTACTTTGGGAACTACACTGGCTACGTTTTCCACAGAGGGTCGAATACAAACTCTGTTGGCTTATGTATAGGTCACTGCACAACTCTGCTCCGGAATATCTAAGGGATCTATGCATTCCAGATGAACTAGCTGACAGGCGTCTCACGCTTAGATCAGCTACGTCTACAGCGAGAGGAAAAGTTATTATACCTCTACGCAAACAGCGCACTAAATTTAGTGAACGCGCATTTGCGGTCGCTGGCCCTATGGCATGGAATGCTCTCCCTGCAGAGGTGCGTAGCTGTGAAAGTGAAGTGATGTTTCGGAAAAAACTTAAAACTCACTTGTTCTCTAAATAATTTGAATAAATCCGTAGCACGTAACACGTGAAATAAATTGTTTTAATTAAATTACAAATTTAAAAGCTTCAATTAAATTCATTTAACAATAGAATCACTATGTAAAGCGCCCTTGAGGTATTTTATTACGAAAATGGCGCTATATAAGTTATCCATAATAATAATAATAAAAGGATTAAATAAAGTTAAAATTCGGGATGGGGAAGCGCCAGATTTCTAGTGCTCTTAAGTTCCCGCGACCCTATCTGGCAAGGCTTCGCCGCCCTTAACCCAAAACTCCCCCCCCCCCCCCCCCAAGGAATCGTGACCCACAGGTTGGAAAACACTGTTCCAGACCGTCGATATATCATCTTAATCGTCTCCTTACGATTATAATTCGCCATCTGTTTATAGAGCCGTCCATATGGACAAAAACCATTATATGATTATTAATCACGAAGTTTACAACAATACAACGGGCTGTAGGTACTCAGGTCAAGAATTGCAAGCGCAAACCTAAACCGTCCGTTACTATTTTTTTACTAAACCAAAAACCAATCCAAAATAAATGGACGCATTTATTCTATGCAATAGAGCGCAAGGGCGGGTAGCGAAAAATTACTCTGAGATCGTTTCCCGATCTGCATGGTAGGCGAATGCGAAGGCGGACTAATCCACTCCACTCGATTTTTAGGAGTTTTATCTGAGAGTAGCCATGATTCTGTTTCACACACAGAACTGTATTTTTCATCTGCCCGGACACGAAAAATATTACAAAATATAAAATAATATTTCATATAATTAAAAAATGCGTACACTTTAAATGAAGCAGTAACTGATATACACATATAATTCCAGTTATTTTGGAAAACCACTTTATAGTTTCAGAAAGTACAGATCTTAGCATCTACAGGAGTAGTTATTAATCGAGTTTGTAACTACAACTATAGATGAAAAGATCTGCGTTTTCCTAAACTATATAGAATTGGTCCAAAATAAATTCAAGTAGCCTCTTAGTTTTTTTATTTAATAAATTAAATGTTATTCTAGAATATAAATGCCGATTCAATAGAAAAATTATCTATCTACCAAACACAACTCATTACCTAATCAACGAAGTCTCCGGTTAGGTGAATTGAGAAGATAGTTGATTCGCGAAAAAACAGTGTAGAACCCTTGGAATTCGTGAAGGGCGAACAGGATATGGAGACTTTCATAAATAAATAATATTTAATTAATTAACCCCGCAGTTATAATTTTCTTTTAGCTGCGGGGTTTCCACCTACATAATATTTCAAGCGGCTTTCAAATAAATACAATCTCAACAAAATTCCTTTATGTTCATATTTGCATGAATGAAAATAACATAAACACATTCAGATTTTCTTTCTGTGTTATTATGGTAAATTGTGTTCGTCGCATTATGTTTGTGATTCAGGAGTATTTCGGATCCTTTATACGGTGGATGAATAGCACTCATTGAAACGTACCAATTCCTGTATCATTATTAATGCTCGAACGTAATTGGCAGGTATAATATAAGATATAATGCAATCATACATTAATTAGCAAGGTTCTTATTGATATTCATTTCTAGCTAAACAATGTAGGTAACTCTTTGCTAACTGATTTGAATACTAAATTTATTTAGAAAATTAATGTTTGAGCCATATTTAAAAATAATTATACAATGAAATCCAAATAAGCTAATGAAAACACGTGAAATTTTCTGAGTAATTATGATCTATTTTACATAAATTTTGTCTGTTTCCTGGATGGAGAAGAATGAAGTTATGTATATAAATTAAACCAGAATGGATCTGATGGTATATAGGCACTGCTTTAACCCTTTGTTTCACGACAGTAAAAACTTGTCCGGATGCAAAATACTTCATATCTCTTCGCCGGTACATATTTGGACGTTTTTGAATAGTTTCGGCGATTTTGAAGTGATTAATTCCAAAAAATAACTCCTCGGGATAAGTTTTGCGTAGAGCTGTCACCCGTTTGGTTGTCTTGTACAAGCATCAATATGATAATTATGATAGCGAGTAAGTTTTATTTTTCAATAAGTTTATAATGTTGGTTTTTCATTTATTTTTGTATTGTAAATATATCGTAGTGAAAAACTAACATTTCTTTTACCTTACGATTCCCTGACGCAAAATGGTATGAATTAAAACTGCCTTTTGAAAAAATATAGTATATGAACTTTAAAAAAAAAACAAGAAGATTACATAATTGTTTTCAAGCTATAAATATCATAATTCAAAAAAAATAGTTCAAAAACCCTACCAAATCGATAATCAGGGATCATACAGTTAATACACTAATTCGAGTGTATCCCGAAAAGCTATTGAATTAATTTGAGGTTATCAGTCTTACGCTTCAAGTGCCACTCCAACGGCAAAAAAATCAGTGTAATATTTTTTTAAAAAAGGAACAAATCTTATCGTAGTTGAATGTTCATTAAATAAAGAATTTGATTATATTTTTTAATGATTTATTTTTTCGCAACACAATTTCATTTACATTTTTCGAGACACAAGTCCTAACTCCCAAGGACTAAAGTCTGTCTAGAGTTAGGACGCATAATAAACTCGAAAAATACAGTACTTATTTAATATTATTTTCCAAACATTTCATTTACATGAGACAACCATCTCAAATGATAAAAAAATAAACCAGGAGTTTCTAACTCAAATCCCTTCTCCTAAGGAAAATCTAGTCCTGAAACTCTCTCATAAATCTATATTTTGTAGAACTTAATACTCTCTTACAAAATATTAAACACTTGGAACGATAAAGAAGATGTGAATCTGAGCAAAAGTCGTGCGGAAAATACGTATAACATAATTCATATCATCATATATTAATTACCTGTCAATAGGTTTGAAATAAATATTTGTAAAAAAATAGGGTTAGGTTGCCGATGTTTATTTATGGATCTACTGTTGATTTCACATCTTGTGAGATTGGGAACCATTTATTGGCCATGGCAATTTTAGAGGCTTTAGTAATTCAATTTACATTTTTTTTAAAAATCAAAATCAAAATTCTTTAATTTACATAATTATATAAAATCATGATTTACAACCCCTGCTTGCACTTGTATATAACATAGAAATTTGTTTAGTCTCCCACTAGTATGACGATGTCGGTCACTGGTAAAAAATGTATAAAATAATTATAAATAAAAGTGGAATAAAACTATAAAATATTTTTATTATAATAATAAAAATGCAGTTCCACCAAGAAATGTCAGTAGAAAAACTCAATATATTATGAAATACTTGAGTTCTTATTATTTACTCAAATAATAAAATTTTCAATTTTCAGACCATTTCCTAAAAGTGGTAAATATCTTGTGCTGGAAAAATGAAAATCGAGTTGTGGTAAAGTGGGATTTAAACCTTAGACTTTTGGCCCGTGAGCCCACAATACTACCACGGTACCACAACAACGGTTCAATTTGTAGAATTATATTTTTTACGGAAGAAAACAGCAACGCGTTATCGGTTATAAATAGTAGTAGGTTCAAATACTTTTTACTCGAGAGTTAACACTCGAAAAATCTCTACTACCAAACAATCTAAATGTTTGCTTTTACTTCTGGAGCTCTGCCGACGAATACAATATTTCTTAACTACGTAATCTTGTATCTGTGGAATCGGTAAAGTGGCTAACGTAAGGGGTTGATACGGTCCGCGAAAACTTTCAAATATGTAGGATATTATTTACTCTGGCGATGTTAGCTACAAGGGCACACGATTCCTGGATCGATAAGGAGGGCAGCAGACGTTACCTATTTTCCGCGCGAAGGATCTCAAGATCTCAAGTCTCGGGAAAGTTTCGCCGCCTTCTCCCGAAGGGGCCGGTCGCTGGGGGAAGTCCTAATATCGAACATTATTTATGCCGTCTATTTTTATAAATATTTCATGACGTGTAATGCTTCCGTGGGCCTATTTGGAAAATGTGAATGCTTCGAGGGCAGGCAAAATAAAACAGGAGGTCTCTTAGAGTTGTTTCGAGGCTTAGAATGATTCTATTATGATAAATTCGAAGTTTGTGGTGACAATTGAGTAGTTTACCGCACTGATACTGAATTAACGCTTTATCGGTTCCGACTAAAATCGGTATTTATTTATTTATTTTAATTTTATAAACATAAACGGCAAATCCGCATTTTACAAGAATTTATAATATTAACATATTTGGCTTAATTTAATTTATTTTTTTTAAACATGAATTACCTTATAACCAGGATTTATAATAAAAAAAAATTAAACCAAAAATTATACAAGATTTATATTTTAAAAAATAACCAAATAATTAAACAGCATATTCAGTAAAAAGTTTAAATAATAAAACATTCTACAGTAAAACAACAAGAAAATCATAAGTACTGTTTCACATAGCTAGGCAAAGTGAACAAAAAACTGTAAATATGTATATTATGAAATGCATGAATAAATAAATATAATTACCATTCCCTATCTTTGAAAAAGTTCAAAAGGTTTGTTCTATAGGAGCAATACCCTACACTAAATATATCAGATACGTGAGAATAACTATTGCCGAGTTCATGAAGTCTATTTAATACGGCATTACAAGTTTACACTGTCCGTGAATTGTTGCTACAAAACGGTGGCACCTGTCTAGTCTGTATTATTAGCTTAGTGTTCAGAATCGCTGTGTACAATCCTTCTTCACAAAAAAAACACTTCAATTATTTATAAAATTCCGATCTTAATTTTTTAATTGGACAGTTTGCCCACCACATACCGCACACCGCATCTGAGGACATAAGTCTCCATGGCGGTGTCCACATACACGAAAAAATTGCTCGTTACCGAACGAGAAGAGCTACCCGAAGGAGCTCTCTGTAATCTGGTGACATAAGCATCTTTGTGCTGAAAGAAGGTAATCCAGGATTACTTAATTGGATTATGAAAAGAGAGAAGTTAATTCTAAAATGACTGGGATTAAATTAATTGGACATGATCAATCCGCCAAAATGATAATAAAACTTGGTAAATGCCTTGAGCTTTCTTATGGAAGACACCATGTCTGTTTATTCGACCGAACAGGGCCACGGATAGTAGCGAGAAGCTCCATTCGGTAATCATGGAGACGGGGAAAGGGACAAGACCAAGGATGTGTTCAGAAGATTGATTAGGAAATCCGCAGCAGCGCGAAGGGGAATCAACAATATTGAAAACAAATAATTTGCCCTCCGATGTTTATAAGTAAAAATAAACAAGTTTTTTTTAAAAAGGAATTACCCGCTAAGCCTCTATTTTGGCGCTTATCAGCAGGTGGGATAGAGGGGATATGGAAGGAGGTAATGAAAAATACACCACAACACCCAGACCAATTGAGAAAAAAATACTTCTTGGATTTTTTTTCATGCAACTGGCGAGAATCGAACCCGCGACGGCAGTTTTACAGTTAGCCGTCTAACCAACTGCGCCGCGGCGCCTGTCTTTAAAAAATACAAAAAAACGTTCAAAGATAGACATAATGGTGAATGTTACACTGTGTGTAAAGTGGCCACCTAAACTAGTTAATGACAGGTCTTAAATCCTGTAAATGCCTAGACTTAATATGTTATTCCCAAGCCTAATATGTTCAATCTCTGTTGTGCTATGTTAATTATGGAACAATCTACCTACCAATGGCAGAGACGCCCCCTTCAATATTTACATTAAAATCACGTATGAAATGTGACTGTCCTTACTCCTCCTTCTTTTCTCTGCTCTTTATCCCCTCTTCTCTTCATAGTATAGTGTAAATATTTAGTTAATTACTATTTCTTAATTTTTTTTAATGTTAATCAATATTTTGTTTTATAATGAAAATATTATAATATACCAACAACATGTTTATATACCAATGATTTTCTCGAATTGAACGGTTTGGGTTGAAGGAATAAATTGCCTTAGGGTAATATGCACGCCCTTACGCAAGTGTATGTAAACTGTTTATATATATAAAGTGTTTAAATAAATATATAAATTATTATTAATTACTAATTCCCTTGGGGGTAAAATCCAGTCCTCAAATATTTTCAGGCGTCGCTTTGTGTTTAGATAACATAATTTAGTGATATGAATCTCATCCGAATCAATAAAGGTTTCGGCTCTTACACTCCACGAAAATCAGCAGATGGAAGAATTGAAGAAACATGGGATGTTAAAACATAGGCAGATAGGTAAATGTTACGGTGTGTAAAGTGGCTACTTAAACCAGCCAATGACAACTCATAATTCTTGTAAATGCCTACACTTCCATATTTCCTCCTCTAAAATGTTCTCCATCTCTGTTGTAAAGCGTTAAATGGAAAATTACCTAAAAAAAACTAATTTGGCGAGGTCTAGTTTAACTAGGTAGGTAATATAAATTATCCATAGTATTTTTAATACTTGTTTGTTTTTTTCCTATTAACAAATAAATAACTAAAGTTAATAAATGAATAAAATATGTAATAATAAATACATTTCTTTGCTTTATTATTTTATCTTTCATTTGTTCATAATAACTTTCTTTTATTTGTATTTACAAAATAAAATAAAAATTTAAGATTTAATAAGATACCTGTGATAGTCAAACATTTAAGCCTATAATTAAGATCACATATAAAGTTTCCCTAGACAAAAACAATAATGATTCATTGAGAAAAGGGGTATTTTTGTCTAGAATAATCTCTTGAAAAATACGAAGGTCCAATATCAAATCTTTAAAGAAACATAACAACTAGTCCTAAAGTAACAAAATAGTTCTAGTGACAAAAATCTCCATCGTATGTGCTGGCCCGCGGTCAAATCAAATCGTGCCACGGCGCAAGTGTTACTTTATCCTGCTCCATCGCAAGGATCGAGGGGTGCCGTCTCCCTCTATTCAGTTGCTCGGGGCGGAAAATTCCTCCAGCGAATAACGAATATATGAAATTGAAAATTTGAGCTAGACGGAACGGGCGACATATTTTTCTGCAGTTGCCACATTGTTATATTATGTATCCATAAAATAATCGATTACTTTCATTTACATTTTTATTTTGATTGTTGGAATTTTTTGTATATATTTTCAAAAATGCATTTTTCAAAAATATTTACACAATGGTCTCTATGCGAATAAACATCTTATCGTTCGTTTTCGGTGTCATTTAAGGTTTTGCCGCGACCAATATTTGTCTACTTTCTAGAGTCTTGTAAGCAAAAGCTATAAGGATTACAGAATATTTCAAACAATGACGGGATAGCCCGTTCTGTCGACTACTGGAAATAGTTTGTCGCGAGCAAAGAAGGGGTGGCGAGGTAACTCAGCGGTGCGCGTGAGGGTCTAAATTTAGGATTGTGTGGGCACGGCGCGTGTCCAGTTTAGTTGCAGTATGTTCACCAACGGCATGCAGTAGTGATTTTTTTTATTAAAAAAAAAAAAAAACTTTGATATTAGTAAGAAAAATGTTTGCAATTGGTTACTGCACATCGATAGGGACGAGGTTGTTTAAAGTTCGAGATTGGTGGAAATTGACTAATCTGCTTTCCTTCCATACTTTTATTTGCTTTTTATATAGCTTGATATTTTTATGTTTCTTCACTTAATATTTTTGTATTATTTAATTTAGTACATACTATTATTTGGCAAATTATTTTTTACTATAGTATAGAGTGAGTTTCTAGAAACCATATCTCAATTATCATTTCAATTGTGTTTTTCTATATTTTTTCTATTGATTTTAATGATTCTATTATTTTGTATATTTGATCATGTATGAATCTTAATTTCTATTTTAATATTTATATTTAAAAAAATTGCATTGTCTTTTTTGGAATTCGATTATTTATTATTTGTACTTTGTTATTCTATTGCATCACATGTCATTATAATTTAATTTCATTAATTTTACGATGTATTTTTTATTGTTAATTATTATGGCTTGACAAAGGCACAGCCTAAAAAGCCTTGAACAGTTAATTCATATGTAAACTAGTGTAATGTTGAATGAATAAACTAATAAAGCTGTAACTCCGGCACTTAACGTTTGTACGTCAACTCAGTCCGACGATTATTCCCTACGTATCATAAGTAACCATCGACCAATTTTTCAGAGTATGCCATTTGTACTGATGATTTCGATGAATAGATGTAATGTATAAGGTAATTTTGTTTCTTCCATTCTTTGATTTCGACTTTATTTCTGATAAACAAAACAAAACAATATCCGAATAACGAGAGTAACTTATGTAATTTTGCATTTACAAAATAAAGGTCCGGCGGGAGTATCAATAAATAATCCCTGTATGTAAGGGTAGATATTTGTTTACAAAGAATTGTGTTATCACTATCAATATTTTAATATTCACACCCAGTGGTGCATAATGCAGTACATTGGAACATCAAATGTAGCGTACCTCGATACCATGGACAGCCAGAAGAACAATTGTCTCCGACTCAACGTAAAAGTTCGCCTGTCGGCCATATGCTGCCAACGTATGCTGCAGTTCTTCGGACACAAAGCTAGACGAGACCCAGAAAATCTGGAGAAAATAATAATCACGGGCAGTGTGCCAGGACGAAGAAGCAGAGGCAGAGCTGCAGCTCGATGGATCGACCAGGTGATAACAATGTCACGGGCGACTCTACGTGGAGCAGTGGAAAGGACGCAGAACCGTCAAGGGTGGGAACGCACCGTCAATGGAATGGCTGGGGAGAGTATCAAAGATCACGACCCTCAGAATTTAGGAACGATATTTTGAAGAAGGTGATTATTGAAAGTATTTTCTTCACACATCCTTAACCCGTTTAAAAGACCGTAGTAAACAAAATATGGAAATATATTTTAAAACTGTATAAAATATATGGTTAACATAATTAAATTATAGTGCAATCGAATTAACCATGTACATTAGGTATACGAACAGTACAAGCACTCCCTTCAAATAAATGAAAACCATTTCAAAGGCCGGGGGGTATTCATATCGGTTTCACTTATGGTAAAAAATTAAAAAAAATTGCAATAAATTTACTTTTAAAAAGTTCAATTTCACAAGAAGTGATTTTTATTGAATTAAACTGCTTTCATTGCCCCTTTCACCTGCAGTTTGTGAAATTGTATGTAAGGCTCATATGTCAGATATTATCATTCTTCTTCATGACCATATTGCAATTACAGGAATGGAATAAATTAAATTGAATAAATAAAATCGTTTCAGATGTATAATTGCACCGTTGATAATAATTAATAATACTCGTATTGAGTATATACAAACAAAAACAAAAAACCAGTACACTGTTTCCGAGTAGGAGAAGGCAGAGAGAATAGAACGCCATACTCATTCTTAAAATAATTATATCTTATTTTTATAAATATGCATAAATTATCATTGAAACTTAATTGATTGTTTAACCAAGATATATTAAGTGAGCTTATAATATAATAATCTCACACTCCGGAAAAGGAAAGGAACCCTTGCAAGAAGAACGAAGGAGGCGGGTGGCGAATAGGGGCTGAAGGGACCGGAAAAGGATCAAAGTAGGCATTTCCGGACAAACCTAACACGTACGGGGCAGAAAACAGACGACAAGCGGGAAACACTGGGACTGGTTCAAAGGATATGAAAACCAACGATTGAGGAGATTATTTGTAGCTGAAATATTTGAAAATCCTAATTAAAAGTAATTTCCTAGTTAAATAATAACATGCGATCATATTATTCAAATTTCAATTTAAAATATATAATTTTTACCAATATTTAAAAAAAAAAGAAATATTTGCGTTCTTATGATTTAACCAAATATTTCATTTTGAGGGCCATTTTCAACGAGTTGTAAATAACTCACTATTAGCAAATGGAAATCAAGTTGGGGTAGAGGGGGATTCGAACCACGGATCTTTGAGCCGTGAATCCGAGACACTAGCCACGGGACCACAATCCAATTCAACCGATTAAAAATCGGGTTGTGGTCATGTGGCTAGTGTCTCGGACTCACAGACCAAAGGTCCGTGGTTCGAATCCCAGTCTACCCCAACTCGATTCCAATTTTCTAATAGTGAGTTATTTACAACTCGTTAAAAATGGCCCTCAAAATTAAAGCTTTGGGTAAATCATAAATCGCAAATATTGTTTTTTTTTTTTTTTTAAACCTTGAATATTTAAAAATAGTTAAGCAATAAGAAAAAACAAAATCGAAAATTCTATTGCCTTAGAATTTTGAGCTTAATTTTGTGTTCCATAATTTAAAAAAAAATTAACGATACAATATGTAAAAAATAACATTAATTTAGTTAAGAATAACTGTTAAGTAAAATTTCCATTTTATAGAAGTTATTAAATAATTTTTAACTTGTTTAGTTTTTTGTTTAGGTAAACAAAAGTAGAATGTGTACACGGGTTTCCGCAATCTTTTTGATCTTCAGAAAAAACATCAATGGTCTAAAAATAACGAAACAGAAAAAAACGTTTCAAAATTAATATTTTTAGGCATTTAAATAACGTATGATCTGTAATCGGCTGAGTTAATTGGGGATTGGTTTCCAAGTCAAACAACGGCGGGAGTTTTTTTTTTTTTTAGAAAAAAGATAAATACTTGAGTTCTTATCCATTACTCAAATATTTAAATTTACAGACTATTTCCGTATTATAGTACTATACTATATATATTATAGTAAATAACATGTGCTGGATAAATTAAAATCGAGATGTGGTAGAGTAGAATTCAAACTTCGGATCTTTGGTCCGTGAGTCCACAGCCCAGTTAAACTCGATTTTCACTAACAATATTTTAGTAATACATTCAAATTTCTGTAGACAAATTCTGGATTTATATCAGTATGATATTTTTTTACAGAAACGGAGCTATTTTTTTGTTGTTTTTTTTTGCAATTTACATAAGAAGTAAAATAGAGTTTGAAAAAATAATAGTTACATAGCTTATTAACAGTAAGAATAATAAATAAAAATCCCACAAAGGCATGGCCAGGTCGTGGGTATACGAGAAATGTATGATTATGAATTTTTTGCTTCTTTTATAAATAGACAGGTATAATATAAGAAAGAGAAAATAAAATATTCTGAAAAAGATTAGTAAATCCTTTTTTTTTTGGTAATAAAAAAAGGAAAAAAAAAATTAAAACACAAAAACATTATAAAAGGGCAACAAAACAATAAATTATGTAATAACTTACATTTACATAATAGTTAAGCCCCTTAGTTGGACCCTGTACATTGTAATAAAACAATAAATGTTTTTCACACACTGGAATCTTCTCTTAAAGTACACCGCCAACACATGTTTCAATAATTTGTCTCACTCTGTTCCATTGAAATATTGCGTATTGTATCTTTCTCAAGTTATTTTTAAATGTACATACACTTTCGATAATATTTAGTTTTATATAAATTATCCTTACACTGTATAATATTCACCAGTCTGAAGATGCCCATAAGAGGATGAAAGCGCTAATTGGTCAGTTAGTTACTTTTTAATTAATAACTTTTATGTAAATATTTATGTAAATAAATATGTAGATATAAGTTATTACATCATTACAGTGGAATTCCATCAAGAATTGTCAATTAATAATTTAAATAAAATAAAAATAATATATATCATATACTAGAAAAATAGAGTTAATATTTTTAGTTTGAATCCAGGATAGTGCGTGTTTTTTAAAAAGAAGGAAAATTTTGGGATTAACGAAATATTATCAGTAAAAAAAGAGTTTGTCAAATTTTTTGTAGACATGGACTGGATTCAAGTCCCTGGGGAGCTGTTAATTTTAAATCAAAACATTACTCAAAATATTGTTGATAAATCCACCTGGTCCATGAAGAAGTATAAAAAAGAAAAAGAAATATTTCAGGCGTTGCCTAGTATGTACATAGGTGATATAATTCAATCAGATGAATCATACCGGCATTAATAAAGGTTTCAGCTCTTTAACTTCACAAACAGTAACAGACGAAAGAATTTAAGGAAAATAGATGTTTAAATATGGGTATTATTATTATTATTATTATGGATAACTTATATAGCGCCATTTTCATAATAAAATACCTCAAGGGCGCTTTAAATAGTGATTCTATTGTTAAATTAATTTTATTGAAGCTTAAAATTTGTAATTTAATTCAAACAATTTATTTTGTTGTCACATGCTACGGATTTATTCAAATGATTTAGAGAAAAAGTGAGTTTTAAGTTTTTTCCGAAACATTACTTCACTTTCACAGCCTCGCACCTCTGCTGGGAGAGCATTCCATGCCATTCACTAAATTTAGTGCGCTGTTTGCGTAGAGGTATAATAACTTTTCCTCTCGCCGTAGACGTAGCTGATCTAAGCGTGAGACGCCTGTCAGCTAGTTTATCTGGAATGCATAGTTCAGTGACTTATACATAAGCCAACAGAGTTTGTATTCGACCCTCTGTGGAAAACGTAGCCAGTGTAGTTCCCGAAGTAGTGGAGTGATATGACTGAACTTAGAGATTCCGAAAATAAGTCTCGCTGCGGCATTCAAAACAGATTGTAGGCGAGTCATTTTGTTTATTGGTAGACCTGCATAGATACCATTACAATAATCGACTCGAGACACTACAAACGCATTTTTTAATTGACGGGCGGCATCAACCGGCAAATTTTTGCGTATGCATTTAATTTGTCTCAGCTGGTAGAAGCATGAACTTATCGTTCTACTAATTTGAGCGTCAAGAGATAGGTCAGAATTGAGTAAAACTCCCAGTAGTTTAACGGTGGGTAAAGCGGTACTCCCTACATTGGGTAGAGCCGGATCCTGGATCAAATTCTGTCGTCTGGCTGAAGCCACCCACAGTTGTTCAGTTTTTGATGGGTTTAATGTTAGTCTGTTTTTAGCCATCCAGTTTCCTATTTTCTTGATGCATCCATCAATTAAATTGACAAGCACACTTCTCTCGCCTGGTTTGCAATAAAAATAAATCTGCGTATCATCTGCATAGCAGTGAGACCTAGTGAATGTAACAGTGAGGGTAGAATAGTGAATGTTACACAGTGTGTAAAGTGGCCACTTAAACCAGCCAATGACAGGTCATAAGCCCTGTAGATGCCTAGACTTTTATATTATCTTCTCTAAAATGTTCTTCGTCTATGTTGTTATATAATAATAGCAAAAAGGATTAAAAATTTCAATATAGAAGTAGTGTTGTAATACTAGTGGTAGTAGTATATGATTTTAAAAAAAATCTAGTATTTTGTTGGTAAATGAATCAAGTTACTATTGTACATAATAAATAATATGATTCTTGATTTATAGGCAGAGCTTTTATGCCGCACATCAAAGCGGAAATACAAATACATGTTTGAGATAAATAACGTTTTATTAAAAGAAACATTTGCGTTACCATGATATTTTCAATATTTAAATTTGGAGCCATTTTTAACAAGTCCTAAAAACCTGTGCTAGAGATTGCGAATCGAATTGGTAGAGCGGGGTTCGAATCTCAGACCTGAAACTCAAGTCTGCTTCACTACCACGGGACCACGATCCAGTTCTCTTGAATTAAATTTAGTTCGAATTAATTTGTGCGCTGAAAAGCAATGAAAATGCTTTGACGCGCTGATAAATGGTATTGGAAATAATCGCAGCCTTCGGGTATGTTGGTAAACAGCCTTAGAAATTTCCTGAAAATTAGTTTACGCTCCGCAAATGGGTATTCACAACCCCACTTATTAACTCTTAAAATAATAAGTATAAAAGATACCCCCCTTAATCATTCTCCGGTAAGTTTTCTCTGCGGGAAAACTACCTGAATATCACACACAGTATATGAGGCTTATGTTGCCGGTATATTAGCGAAGTTGCCACCCCATAAAGTTTGATTCGCGGGCCGGAAAAGCTTCTCAGCATGGGAGGGTGGGTACAACTTGCCGGCAATAATAGTGCCTGGTCCCCTTTATAGCGCGATGCCTCAAAAGGTTTAAATATAACATCCGAGGCGTGTTAAAACGACCGCATCTTGTTTATGACTGGCCCATATATAAATATAAGAATTTTATCATCTTAGTGGCACGTGGAGTTTGTGACAATCACCTCAAGGGCGCTGTACAACAAGTATCCCAAAATGTCCTACAGCTACATAGCGCATGGACGGTTGGGATTCTATTTCCACGTTTTCCAATATATGTATATATATTCGTTTAAGTATATTTTTACTGTCTTAGAACAAACATGTCAAATGCATGCAATCGTAAAAATATTCTTTTATTACTGAATACATTTAAAATCATATCCCCAGTTTATGAAAATACCCTATTAAAGAAAATAAGATTGGAATAACCCTGCAATGATAAATACACCGGTACATATTTGAAAGTAATTACAATGCAAATCAATATCCATTTAGCAATTCTCGACCTTAGTACGGCCCATTGTTTTGCTGCGAACTGTAGCTAACTTAATACCCAATAGTCATATAATGGTTTTCCGACGTTTGGGCTCCTCTCTAGGTTACGCATTATTACTCTGAGGTTAGTACGCACATTTGAATATTTCATTCGAAAAAAATATGATACCCACACATAAACAATGGCTAATAGATTTAAGCGGACTCGTTATTTATATAGCATAAAATGTTGTTTTTAAGAGATAGTTTTATACTCGGTGTGATTATTTTTTGGTTGGTTGGAAGACATTAGTGTTGGGCACCATATTGTTTGAAAGTTTTAACTAATACACACATCGGGTTGTGGTCGCGTGGTAGTATTGTGGACTCAGGAACCAAAGGTCCGAGGTTCTAATCCCACACAATCACAACTCGATTTCCATTTTTCGAGCCAGAGTTATTTAAGACTTTCAGGAAATGGTCTGAAAATTCTGTTTTACTTCATAAATTATTTTTTTATCCTTTGAGAGTTAACTACGTCAAAATCATCAAGTATAGTAGATGAGCAAAAATATTCAAATAAATTTCGAATGGACTAACTGTTTGTCGCAAAAATTAATAAATAATTCAATAGAAACCTACCATTAAGAACAAAAATATTTTATGTCAACCTTCCCGGTCGGACGCACCAACTAATACACTACAAGGCGGGCGTTTCTCCACTCCATTGCCTTTATCAATTTTTAACTGAAAGCTGCTATCGAGTCAAACACACTCGTCTAGGATTCTGTTTTTTGTTTCACACAGAACTTCATCCGCCCGGACACCGACAAAAAAAAAACAATACAATACATCGCCGCCGTTCAGGCAAAAGTCGTTTACCCTAAAAATGACAGTTTTGAGTTAAATATGCCATTCGAAGCGTAAAATTATATTCTTTAAGAGGCAAATGTCACCAAAGTAACTTAATTAGAACAAAAGTTGCGTAAATCCTTATTATTTGTTTTTTACTCTGTGACTTTATATTAAAATATATTAAAACATTGTTTATTCAAAAAAATATATATTTAACCGCAACATTACAATAATTATTTATAATATTTCCTCCCGTTCACCAGCTATAATAGCTTGGATTGTCCAGATTATAAACAAGCAAACGTCACTTAAACATATTTAAGCCACCTTGCCTCATTAAAAATCTTCCAGATGTTGTAAAATATATCAGAAGGAAAACGTTTCCAATGGAATTCACTGAAAAGACAAAATTTATTATGTTGTACATAATATGTGAAACTTTCAAATCCCAAAAATCTGATTTTTCCTTGGTCTCCAAACTTTCAAATTGCGATATCTAAAAATGATGTTTTTTGGGTTAGTGACCTTTGCCTGTAAACGTACATGGGAAAACGTTACACGTGTATTTTATATGTTACAATAAAATAGATACATTTATTTATATTTGAATTTCTCGAAACAAAAGCAAATAATAATGTCGAGCTTACGAAAAACAAGCAAGTACTTAGCTTAAAATTTTGATTTATCAAAAACAACAAATAATGTTAGTTATTGAATATTTATTGCAGATTTTCCGTAATTCAAGAGGGTAATATTTTCATATTGCTACCACAAAAATAAATATGATATTATGTATTTAAGACCGCAATATCGGTATTGTTTGAAGACTCTCCAAACTGATATTTGATAAAATCAAAAACAATTTTCGGGAAACTGGGTACGAACCCATTTCTTTATAATAAAAAATAAAACCCTTTTGGGTTATTTGTGGGTACTCAGTATACATCAGTTGGTATAATTGTGATATTTTTTATTACATATTATCGTGTTTCAATGATATTAAGGTTCAGTTAGAATTAATTTATCAAACCACAAAAATAATGATATTTTTTTGAGTACGTCAAAATGTTTGTAGGCAGCCTGGATTTCACTTGCTAGGGAGTTATTGGTTTAATTTTTTATTGCAACGGAGATGGAAACTTTTGTGAGAAGAAAATACGAAAGTCTTAGCATTTACAGGGCCTTATGACAGGTAATTTGCTGTTTTAAGTAGCCTCTTTAAACACTGTGTAACATTCACCATTCTGCCTATGTTCAAAAATTCACATTGCCTCAACTCTTCTATCTAATAACTTTGAAGTAAAAGAGGTTAAACCTTTATTGATAAGGGTAAGATTAACCTGGCTGAATTATTTTACCACTAGGCAACGCCTGAAAATGGTTTTTAATACTTCAACAAAAGTTTCAGCTTTTTTACTTCCCAAAAACAAACAGTGAAAGAACAATTCCTCCACATATCCAAAACCGTTTTGAAATTTATTTACAAATTTCACTGATCTGTCTTTCAACCTAATCTTTATTATGTAATTTAATCACTGCTTACTGTGTTTTTCTGTAAAATAAACAAACCAAAAAAATATTTTGTTCGTAGGTGTATTATCGAGGGCAGTAATTATACATGGCAGGACAGAACGTAGCAGGCGGTGGCCCTATGGTTCGCAAGTGTTCAAATTCTAATTTGTGCTTGCTATTAATTATACAGTCGAATAATTTATATTGCGCCATTTCTGTGAATATCATCACAAGGGCGGATTATTACTAGAATTTCCAAATTACTAGCCACATGATATTCGACAAAGAATGGCTCATTTCACACGAATCGTCCAAACCCGCACGGCACGGTAATACTGAGGTGGATTGTCATTAATTGTATTATTTTGTATTTATTTCAAATTTATTCAGCGACTACTCTCAGGTAAAAATCCTGCAAAATGAAATCGAGTGAAGATTAATCTGGTTGTTGCGTTTGCCTGGCATTAAATATAATTTTTTAAAAATCTAATTCAATAAAAATGCATTTATCTTATGTTATTTTATGATGCATAGGGGATTTTCGGCATGGTACGAAATGGGTCAATAACGTGATATCACGAAGTAGGATCGTGGTTCGCACGAGTACGCAGCATTATTGATTATTATATTGCACAGTTTTACAGTTTTAAAATGTACAGAAGTTCTTTGCGTCATAGATAGGATATTTCTGTCTTAAGGCAGGACCTTCTTTTTAACATGTGTTTTTCTTTCATTAAATGATGCTTAAAAAAATTAATTAATAATAACATAAAAAATATATATGAATTAGAAAACATACCGATAATTATAAAAATTGAAGCATAAATATATAAATACAATTTATAATTAAAAAATGACACATAAACGTAAATACTTATAATAATAAGAACATTTAAACAAATATAAATTAAATAGGTGCGAAGGTTTTTACGGTCATAGATAGGATATTTCTGTCTTAAGGCAGGACCTTCTTTTTAACATGTGTTTTTCTTTCATTAAATGATGCTTAAAAAAATTAATTAATAATGACATAAAAAATATATATGAATTAGAAAACATACTGGTAATAATAAAAATTGAAGCATAAACAAAAGTTATAAAATATACCATTAATAATTAGAACATGAAGCATGAATGCAATTAGAAAACAAACTGACAGTAATAAAAATTAAAACATAATTAAAAATAACCCATTAACAATTAAAAAAGAACACATAAATATAAATCAGAAAACATACCGATAATTATAAAAATTGAAGCATAAATATATAAATACAATTTATAATTAAAAAATGACACATAAACGTAAAAACTTATAATAATAAGAACATTTAAACAAATATAAATTAAATAGGTGCGAAGGTTTTTACGGTCACTGTTATCAATATGTTTATTTTTTGGGTAATACCGTGTGTGTTGGATTTGTTCCGACGTTTCGGCTACCATTGCAGGAGCCATCTTCAGGGTAAATTGAGTGTTTTGTAGAAAAAAGTGTGTGTTTAAGTACTAGTAATTTGTACCGTTTTAAATATATATTTTACCGAACATAAAATATTAAAAAAACGTATAAATAAAACAAGGAGATATTTGACAATTAAAACTTACTTTGAATACTGGGTGTATTAAATTTACGGCGATCATATTGAAATATTTAAAATAGTGTAAACGAAAATATTCTTACACCGTTTAATAAATGCTCTATTTGATGAAATAAAAATAATACGAACTATATAATATGCAGTCGCATTTTAACGAATTAAATATTAAATTCTTTATTGTACTAGTGATCTGTGCGGTGGATATTATGTAAAGGTAATACTAGTATAAAAAAACAAGGGAGGATGCTCTCTCATGCAGCTAATGGATGGAGTAAGGCGATACATCTGCCCGGGGGGATAAATCTCAAAGGAGACGGGAAGCTGGTGCTGAAGTGACTTACGACAACATTGTGTGTATATGAATTCTTCGTGATACATAAAACAAAAAATGGGTTCGGAGAGTGAAGGGAAAAGCAACGAGATTCTTTCTGCTGAGGTACTGCAGTGCACAAAGGTCAACTATTGTTTCCACGAGAAATGATCCGAAGGGGGTTTATACGTTGGCGATGGAAATAAAATAAAAACTTGATAAACCAAATAATAACATATTAATATTTAAAGCATTAACTTTGTGGTCAAACGTTTGACTAAATGTTATTGAATATTTGTTTATAACCACTTGCCGACTTTTCTATGTCTACCGGTTTCGAGACATACCCGTCTTTTCGTCAGGACACCAATTAAACCAACATGCAAAACCCACTATACACCTTCACCATAGTAGTTGCACAAAAATATAAAACCAACACGACGTGCAAATTAATAAGCACATGCACTGATTAGGACAAACATGCACTGATTAAATTATGAAAATATTATCTTGTTTGAGAATTAATGAAAAAAGTAGAGGGGATAGAGAGAGGGGATAAGCTTAATAGGTTTTATACGGTGACCATTACAGTTTTGCATACATTACATTACCATTTCATGTTTTATAGGGTGACCATTACAACATAATTGGTGTCCTAACATTTAGTAAATAATAACACTTTTGAAGTTTGTTTAAAATATGATCCAAAGTAATCCATGGATCATATTCCGGTTATCTCCTACATGTACCTCGGACCAGTAGTTTCAGTTCTTGAGGGTGCTTAATAAAATAATTTTACACACTTCTGGTCGAACAATGTGGACTTAGCAAAATGCTCGTCCGAGGTTTTCCCAAGATATGAATGATCATAATACCAAAAAACGCAAGACTTTTTCTCAGAGACACCACTCCTTTAACGCACCGAGAGTGTTTAATATTTTGGAAGAGAGTATTAAGCTCTTAAGGACAAAATGCCGTGCTGACGATGCCGTGCTTCTTGCTTACAACAAAGAGGAACTGCAATTCCTGGTAACAAAGGTCTACGATGTATACAAGGGAAGCGATTAGCTGATGAATGTCGATAAATCGAATGTGATGGTTTTTGAAAGAAATGAAAGTATGACTAAACGTGAAATCACTGTGAATGGAGTTATACTAAAACAAGTAGGGGAATATGTGTATATGGGAAGTATGTTTACTAGGGATGGAATGACTGAGAAAGATATTGAAAGGAGGGCGAGTGCCGGGAACAGAGTGAACGGTGCACTTAAATCAACCTTGGCAAATAAAAATAGCAAGAGGAAAAATTTGCAGTTTGCAACGGAGTCTTGGTCCCGACCCTGATATATGGGAGCGAAGTATAGACTTTGAAAAACAGGGATGAAAGTACGCTTAATGCTGTCGAAATGCGATCTCTCGGGCGAATGTGTGGTAAAACTACGTACGATAGGTGCACAAATGTTGAGGTCCGTACCTTATGTAAGGTCGAGACAAGCAATATCGACAAAATCAAGTAAGGAGCTCTGCGCTGGTTTGGACATGTAGAACGAATAGACAGCGAAAGAACGGCTTAGAATATTTACAATGCGAATGTTGATATGGATTTCCTCGGGGAGCGGGGTGAAAAACTAATTAATAATTTTTAAATAATTTTAGTTAGTTGTTTCAGGTAAAATTACTATATTTGTTTGTTTTTGTAGATTTCTGTGGTATGTTTTATCTTGTAGTAGTGTTCTTGCTTTGCATAATAATATTATTATTATTCGTCCCAACTCAACAAAGGAATCCCATGGAGTTGGGACTTGTGAATAAATGAATAAACAAATCAAAGTCTTAACATATTACAACAGAGATAAAGAACATTTAAGAGAAGGTTATATAGAAGTCTAGGCATCTACAGGGCTTATGACTTGTCAATGGCTGGTTTAAGTGGCCACTTTAGACACTGTGTAACATTCACAATTCTGCCCATATCCGAACATCTATATTCCTACAATTCTTTCATCTGTTGATGTTTTTGTCGGTGCGTTTGTCAATGCTTCTCTTATTTAAAAAAAAATGTTTTTTCTATTATTTTGTTGTAATATTTAAACCCTATTAGTTAAGTAGTATACATGGACAATGTCCGTTAATAAATAAATAAAGTCAATGTACGAGTAGTATATCACAATAACACAACTTAAAAAAAACAGTGATGAAAATAACTCTTAGTACATTGCACAAAAATTCACACAAAAGGTTAGTGAAAATACTTGAATTACTGAGAGAAAGGGTACATCAATTTAACACACGTTTGATTTAATTATTTTTTGTTAGAAGAAGGACAGCGTCGCATTAACGTTAGTCTGAGGGTCTGAACGTATAGTATTAGACTCCTTTATCCAAAATTTGAAAAAAAAAAAAAAAAAAACCTTTTTTGAGTTTTCAAATTGCAGAGCAAAAATATATTTTGGTATTTATCGGAAGGTAAAAAGGTATTTTTTCCCAGGAAATCTAATTCTGAATAAAGTGAGAATTTTTGTACAACATCCCACAGAAGCAAACGTACACGTATCCAGACAGCCCTTTGATTTATGTTCTTCCCCTGGCGTCAAACGCTGATGATATTAGACAACTTTCGGATATTTTATACGGGATATTCGCCGAACTTGTGCCAAGTGCTTAGCGGCTTCTACGCTGGCGCTGTTGGTAGTAACTGCTGGAGCCGAGGAAAACATGCGAGTATGATAACATAAAAGGGTAAGTTTATTCAATTTTGCGCAAAAAATTTAGACATCGTCTGATGATGTCCTTTAAGTTAAATAATTCGTCATATATTACATGCTTCCACTTTCCATTATGTTGTATCCCAACTCAACACAGGGCTCTTGGTCTCGTAGAGTTTGAAATTAAACCGGAGATTTCCGATTTTGAGAAACACATGCAGATATGTTAATAACTTAAAAAAATTAATATTTTCAAGTAATAAAATATTGAAGTTAGATAGTAAGCCTTTGTGAAAATAAAGTATTCATAATATACTTTAAATAATTGAATTCCGTCAGACCCTTCGCACACCTCAAAGTCCGGTTATCTGAGAATAGGTTCTTCAAAGATATTTCACTGTTGCTTTGGGCTAGAGACATATGTAATTGTATAAATAATAAAAATAAATCGGTAGTCAGATGGCAGAAGCGACCATCTGTAATTTTTTCAGCTTTTTAGTTTTCAAAAGTTTTAATGAAAATTTCAGTAAATACACATAGAAAAAGAATTAAAATAACAGTATCATTTACTATGGTAATTTATTATTGAAAAGTTATTAAAGTTTTGAAATTTAGTCTTATTTCAGCTCTCCTGAACATATTTAAACAATTCAGATGGTCCTTTCTGCCATCTGACTGCCGAAATATAATTATTAATTCAAAAACATAATATCGAAATTCAGGGGAAATTCTAAAATTGCCAGAATTTTACTATAATCTGATGTATTATTTTCAGCAATGTTTTGAGTATATCCAAACGTTTGCAGACTGGCTGGATTTCCTACCTAGGGAGCTATTCAGAACTATTGTTTTTGCAACAGTGAGAAAACATTTTTAAGAAGGGAATATGGAAGTCTAGGCATGTACAGGGCTTAACGCCTGTCATTAGCTGGTGTAAGTGGCCACTTTACGCACTGTGTAACTTTCACCACTCTGCCTATGTTTAAACATCCACATTCATCTGTTGAATTTGGTGAAGTTAAAGAACTGAACCATTTTTCCCATCTCGAATTTTTTTCCCTCTCTGTTACAAAAAAATACATCAAAATAACTCCCTACGAAGGAAATTCAGCCTGTCTACAAACATGGTTATTTAACTAACTAATATAAGAAGAAGTATAAAAATTGGAAAATTGTTTTCAGGTGTTGCCTAGTAGGTGATTTGGTTCAGCCGGATGAATCTCACTGACATTATAAAGGTTGCTGTTTTACTTCACAAAAGTCAACAGATGGAAGAGTTGAGGAAATGTGAATGCTTAAACATAGGCAGAATGATGAATGTTATACAGTGTGTAAAGTGGCCACTTAAACCAGCCAATGACATATCATAATCCCTGTAATTGCTAGATTTCTATATTCCCTTCTCGGAATGTTTTCCCTCTCGGTTGCAATAAATTAAGATAAATATTTCATATTTACCATGCCGAGAATCGAACCCGATACATTTTGCATGCTAGGCAAACGCACTGACCACTACATCGCGAGGCCGAGCGATGTAAACTTAAATAAAAACAATCTTAAACTTATTTTAAAAACAAAACAGGTGAAATTCAATCTTGTTTATCTCATTGAATTAATTACACATAAAAAAAATCTAAACAAACCTTTTGCATAAAAATGCGTCTGATAAAATCTACGGAAATTTAATTACTAACAAAAAATTAATACTTATTATCAACGCAACAAAATATTCCGCTTTGAAATGTCGCTATTTATTTTTAACCTAAATTATACAATAATTTATCTTGTAGTTTTCTTGAACATTCACAAGTGGGTCAAGTGAAGCAGACGCAAGTCTAAGACATAGGATATATTAATAATGACGGGTCGAATCAGGCTCCCGGGGGCGGGGGGTCGGAAGGGCCCAGCGTACCTAATTATTAGTTCATAATCGTAATACCATCTTGGCAGAGGGTAGCACGAATAGAAATACAGAGACGGATTTTATCTCCCATTGTGTTGTGTAAATGTAGATATTATTTTTAAAAACGGAACGTTTAAGAAACCAACGGTTATTTGAGAAAGCCCAGGTCAATTATTCGAGAAATCACACAAGCCGTGCAACTGATTGTGATTAAAAATAAAAGCGAAAAATTTCATTAAATATATTACATACATTCCCTTAATCATTATTTTTATCTAATATAAAACTTGTCCCTCTTGACTCATGGGGTTTCTTCAATAACTAATTCATGTATAAATTCGCCTAATCGTCAATCTTTTTTCTTCAGCCGTTAATATGTAACAGCAACACAATAACCTTAGATCTCTAAGTTCAGTCATATCACTCCACTACTTCGGGAACTACACTGGCTACGTTTTCCACAGAGGGTCGAATACAAACTCTGTTGGCTTATGTATAAGTCACTGCACAACTCTGCTCCGGAATATCTAAGGGACTTATGCATTCCAGATGAACTAGCTGACAGGCGTCTCACGCTTAGATCAGCTACGTCTACAGCGAGAGGAAAAGTTATTATACTTCTACGCAAACAGCGCACTAAATTAAGTGAACGCGCATTTGCGGTCACGAACCCTATGGCATGGAATGCTCTCCCAGCAGAGGTGCAAGGCTGTGAAAGTGAAATGATGTTTCGGAAAAAACTTAAAACCCACTTGTTCTCTAAATCATTTGAATAAATCCGTAGCATGTGACAACAAAATAAATTGTTTTAATTAAATTACAAATTTAAAAGCTTCAATTAAATTAATTTAACAATAGAATCACTATGTAAAGCGCCCTTGAGGTGTTTTATTACAAAAATGGCACTGTATAAGTTATCCATAGTAAAAATAATAATTAGAGTTATAATACGCCACTGGCTAATAGAGTCCCTACACAAACGAGAACTATTCTATGATTATCAACCACGAAGTAAGCTACAGTTTACAGCGATACAACGGGCCGTACGTACCCAGATCGAAAATTGCAAGCGAAAACCGAAACCGTCCGTTCCACGTTTGTTGTTTAACTAAATGGGGATGAAGTTGACGTAATCCAGAACGTTGCACTGGAGCTGTCATCCGATTTCGTTTAGAGTTAACATCCTGTGAGAAATAATGTTGGTCTTGCAAAATATTGTGTTATAAACAGAAAATAGAAGTTGCTTTCTTCAGTCGACACTCTTGATTTCTGTTAAAATAGTGTGGCGCGTGTGTGCGTCATGAATCGATGGACGTTAAAACCACGAAGGTTTTAAGTATTATTTTTTAACGCTGGAAAACCTTATTGATCTATTTAACTGTGTTTAAACAAAATCTGAATTTATTTGAGTGAATAAAAACAACGTTTCGGTACAAGTTATATAAATAGAATATCACAAAGAAAGTTAAGCAAACTATTTGAAAAATATTCAATGCTTAGCAAATTTTTTGAACCAGAGTGAAAACAGCATTCTATTTTAATTAGTATTAATTACTGTATTTTTATTTCCCATTTTTCTTTTTGTTTTGTATAATTTAGTATTTTTTCTCATGTACTACTGTGATAGGTGAAATTTAAAATTAAAAATACGCGGGCACTTCGATTCTGGCAAATGACCAATCGAGCGAATACCGGGTAAAAGGTAAGTCGAGACCGAAAAGATCGCGCCAAAATCAAGATCAAGTTAACAGTTTTTATCGATTATCGTGGAGTGGTGCATCATGAATAACTTCCGCCGGGCCAAACTGTAACAAGGCATGTGATTTGAGCGTAATGCAAAGTTTTCGTAAAGCTATTCGTAAAAAGACACCAGAATTATGGGCAGACGATTTCTGGTTTTTGCACCACGATTATGCACCATCTCACACTGCAGTAGTGCTTCGAGACCATTTCGCCAAAAATTCAACTCATATCGTTCCACAACCACCGTATTCGCCTGATTTAGCACCGTGTGACTTCTGGCTACTATTCCCTAAGCATAAGAGACCGCTCCGGAGACGCTTTTTTGGCACAATTGAAGAGATAAAAACCGAATCGCTACGCGCTTTTAAGGCCATTCCGAAAATCTACATTCAAAACTGTTTCGTGTATTGGAAAAAACGTTTGCATAAGTGTATTGTATCAGGAGATGAGTACTTTGAAGACGATGAAACAGATTAAGAAGAATAAAAAAAGATTTTAAAATTTGTTAACCATTTCACCTTATTTTTTTTTATCACAGTGATAAGTTCGAAATTATATAATTTCAATTGATTTAATAACTATAACAGTGTAAGTCACTTTCCAAGCACAAGAGCTAGCCTCATTTTTGGAAAGATATAGTTATAACATTAGCTAAATATGTAAAAGTGTGTTGTAATAGAAAAGAAAAACACGTATCATTTTAAGTACTATATTAATTAATAAAAAAAAAACTATATTATATAAGGTTATTTTTGGTTTCAATAACTTTAAACCATGTGTTGTGTCCATGAAATTCAAATATGTAGATGAATTTGATAAATACTTAACTGGAATTAATCTTCAGACGGCCCTGTTTCGATGTTCATTCAAAGGGTGCGGCTGAGGGTAAAAGCGATTACATGTTAATTACGGGAAGTTCAAAGCGCTCATGTATTCTGCTACAATCTACAACTTGTGGTGTGAATTACACAAAGTCTTTGACTTTTGCTGACAAATACGGGGGAAAATTTAAACGCGAAAATTTTAAAACAAATTTAGATTGATACGCGTATTTTTATTTAATTTATAAGCTTTAAACGGCAAAAAATAATATCAATGAAAAACATGTTCATTATCATAATTTATATTTCCGCATCCAGAAGTACAATGGGCAGTGCATTGGTAACTCGATACAGCGTATCTTGATTGGGGCTTCCAGTCTCGAAACAAGTTTGAGTTTCGAGACCAAGTCTTGAGATTTAGAGACTTAATACTTATGAAAATTCATACAAAGAAAAGTGCATGTAGTAAATAAATCACATTATAGCAAACTAAAAATTAACATATTACAACAGCGATGAAGAACATTAAAGAGAAGGTAATATAGAAGTCTAGGCATCTACAGGGCTTATGACCTGTCATTGGCTGGTTTTAGTGGCCACTTTACACACTGTGTAACATTCACCATTCTGCCCATATTTGAACATCTATATTCCTTCAATTCTTTCATCTGTTGACTTTTGTGAAGTAAAAGAGCTGAAACCTTTATTTTTGCGGGTGAGATTCATCTAATTGAATTATTTCACCTACATACTAGGCAACGCAAATATGGGAAGAATGGTGAATGTTACACAGTGTGTATAGTGGCCACGTGAACTAGCCAATGACAGGTCATAAGCCCTGTAGATGCCTAGACTTCTATATTACCTTCTCTTGAATATTCTTCATCGCTGTTGTAATATGTTAATGTTAACAGCTTCCCAGGGAGTTGAATCCAGTCTTTGTCAACAAAAAATTGGGCAAACTCAAAATATTGTTGAACTATAAATTACTTAACCTTTTATTTAAATGAATACAAAACATACCAACCAATTATGTCTTTATCACCAGATACAAATGTATCACAAAAGCCCAACAAAAATAACGAAAAAAGCTTCTTCAATCGACAACGAGTCAAGGGTGAAGCCGGCTAGCAACCAGCAGCCAGCAGCCAGCATACTCCAGACAGAAATAAGGAAAAATATGTACAGCTTAAGCATGTATTCAAGCAGTGTCGCCTTGATCCAGCCTCAGCCTAATTTAAAATTGTAAATGTATAGGTTGACATGAACATTACATTACATTTCAACATACTCAAGTAAATTATGCATAACTGGTGGATTTCCTCCGAGCATGCCGAGAGAAAGCGCTGCCAGCACGTGATTAGTAGGTAAATTACACGATCTCTACCCCCTAGAGAGCATTTAGAATCGCACTGCTGGTGTTGAAATTTCGATACTAGCATCTCAAGAGACTCGCAATTAAAAACGTCTCGAAATTTCTCGAATAGAAGCTCTAATCTTGATCATTTGACGCATGAAGATATACTCGTATATATTTATTTATTTATTTATATAAAGATACATATTACAAAAATATAATATGATAATACGTATCCTTAACTCTATGAGACCAACGGTCAAAACATAATTAGTCTTATTCTTTAGAAATGTTTACAAAAAAATTACATAGATACGTGGCACTACACATAAAAAAACGGAATATTTTACTAACAACGTTAATTTCAAGAAGCAATGTAAAAATAAATATATTTTAACGTGTTTATCAAAAAACAGTCAATGAAGCATTGAGAAAAAACGTATTATTGCAAACTAGTTGTTAAGTATTTTATTTTCATTAAATCCTGATTAATGATTGCGACATGAACTTTTTAGCATAGTTCAATAGATACCAACTATAAAGCAGAAATAGGAATTGTATTATTTTATTTTAGGAATTTTATTTGCTATAAACTTCGAGAGTATTCGAGTTAATAAAATAATTAGTAAAAATAATAATTTTACAAAAACTATCACATTTTCTTAAAAAAGCTCATCCAAAAAGATATTTTTGAGTCGTAAGGTTTTTACTTTTTAGAGTAATTTATTTTACTACATCTGTTGTTTGAAAACGGGGGATTAGAGAGACGATAAATATTATTATTTAAAAAAAACGTGACAACCTCCAATACTTACAGCCTTACAGCTATTTATATTTTTATAGGTAAAGTTTCTATACCTAGGCAATCCCAGCTCGGCAATTAATGAGGTAAGTTGTCCTCGAGTTCCCGACCTCTGAAAGTTGATCATATTACAATGCGTCGGGTTTCTGGCACAAGTTAGCAACTAACATATTGCTTGTTTAGGCTCGTTCCAAATCAACGATTTAAATAAAACCGCAAGCTGAATAATACAAAATATTATTTTTTTGTATTTATTAAATACAAAATATTTTTATTTAAATTTTGAACAAAACTCATTTCATGCCATTAACAAAGACCACCATGTTTTTAGAAAATTTGAAGTTATCAACTTGTGCCAGAAACCCGACGAATAGTAGTGGTAATGTGCACAAAATAATACAGAACAAATAAATAACCAGCTCATTATTAATTTAAAATAAATAACAAAAAAAGATTTTAAGAAAATAAATAACCTGTTAAGCCTCTATTTAAATTAAAGGCTTGTCAGCCGGTGGTAAAGAGGCAAAGAGATGATGAAGAAGGAAGTTATGAAACACGCACAAAACAAAAACCGAACCAATTGAGGAAAAAAATCTTGGATTTTTCCTGAAAGTAGGGGAAATTGAACCCGTGACGCCAGTTTCGCAATTGGCCGTCTAACCAACTGCGTCACAGCACATGTCGCAAATCGAATAAAATTTGCAACAAATATTTTGTGATGTCTTCAAGTACCCTTTAAACACAATGAGTTTAAACATAAACACTTATGTATTAAGATATATGTAAATACGTAAATGTATGTGTACAGTTAGTTTTTAAGCATATGAAAAAAAAACTGACTCAAAATAAAGAGTGTAACAATGTTATTGAATGATATTTTTTATTTTATATTAAATTTTTCAAAACAAAAATATTTATATTATAATTTTTAGTGTAAGTATGTAATTTTCACAGGGGCGCGGACGTCGGCACCATGTGTTTGCATACGGTTACGGTTCGCGTCCTGGCTAACTACGGACATTTTCCGCCCCAATAATGCGATGTTCCGCGTGTAATGAGATATGTGTGATAATTGGACGCACCTAGCGGCGACCGCGATAAACATCGCGACATTAGCAATTTAAATATAACGCGACGCTATCTTGCTGGCACATCGCGCCAGTCAGCGTGCTGATAAAATATGCCAGCGCTGTTTCCAGGTTGTGTGAATGGAGAAATGGACGATTCATATTGATCGAATACCAGTGCGCAGAGGCACCAAAAAATTTCAGGTTGAAAATATTGCAAAAAATTTACTGTCACGTGTTTGTAAAAATCGTCAAAAAGTAAGAATAAACAACAATAACTCTTAATTATTAATACCCGTTTTTTTTAAAAATAAACTAATGAAAAGTTATTTTAAACGATTGTTACATTTTAGTCAAAATGGACGGAACGTTTGCATGACAAAAAGTTACCGATGTTATTATTTTTTTTGGATCGAACATTTTACTTCTTTTTTTTCTCGAACGGCCTAAGGTGTTTCAGAGAAATTAACATGAAGAAAAACATACAAAAATAATATTTTATATTAGGTACAACAGACTTCAGAAAAATCACATTTCAAGCACTGCCAGTGAAGGAAGAAAGATTTTACATATATTTGTGTCTTAACTTTACCACAAATGACACATTGATGATTTTATAATCCTATATTTATTATAGGCCATTTAATTTTTTAAATTTATTTTTATTTATTACATATACGGTCTAAGCCAAGAACAATAGGTATATGAAGAAACACATGTGCAAGAAACTTAACAAAAAGAATATTAATCTGTGTAGGTGAGATTCATCCAAATTATTTCACCTACTAGACGATATTTATACATAAACATAGCTCTTCAATTTATTTTTAAAATACTGCATGTTTGATAAACATACGGGTCGAAGATGAATAAACCCCTAAATAAAATAATAAGGACACTAATATTAGTTATGGGTAGTTTTCCCTGCAGCCTTCGCTCGGGGTGGGTTCTCGGGGGAGCGGCAAAGGACGAAGGAAGATAATAATTTCAGCAGGACTAGACCCACAGCCCGGGGCCAGGGCAAGTTTGTCCGAGTGGAAGGCATTCCCTGCCACAAAGCCTCCGCAGGCTTCATATATCCTGTTGGTGCACGTGACCTCTCCACCATAAGCCGCCCTAATCGAAGATCAAATTAAAATTCACTGTTACTAACATTTTGTGAAGAAACTCTTCACACAAACTACAAGTCAAAATATTTTTTTGGCAACAATGTTTTAAGTTTGTACAAATTTTTGTAGACAAAGACTGGATTCAACCCCCTAGGAGCAGTTTATATTAACGTATTACAACAGAAATGAAGAACTCTTCGGAGAAGATAATATAGGATACTAGGCATCCACAGGGCTTATGACCTGTCATTGGCTGATTTGTGTGGCCACTTTACACACTGTGTAACATTCACCGTTCTGCCTATATTTGAACATCTATATTCCTTAAATTCTTTGATCTGTTGATGTTTGTGAAGAAAGAGCTGAAACCTTTATTTATGCGGGTGAGATTCATCTTATTGAATTATTTAACCTACATACTAGGCAACGCTTTTTATGGGATTTGGATGGTTCTAGTTCCCATAGTAAAGTATTCATCAATAAAGCAAAACTATTGAGACTCGCCAATGGTAAATATTTAATGTGCCATAATACAGGATGAAAATACAGGAATACGCTTGTAGAAAGAAAAGTAAGATCGCGTTTCCCCTCAGGATAAAAAAAAACATTATTAAGTATACTCACAAAGTTTTCATCGTAATGCTTTTACGTATCCAAAGAAACAGGTTCGTTTTTCTTTAACAAACCAATTGACCTATTAGTACACATATAAGCACCCTGAGCCCTCTAAAATTATGACACTTAACTCATGACCAAACGCTTGGTAATGGACAACGCGTATTTAGTCGTTCTTTAACCGCCAGCAAGTTTTGACGTGAGCTTGATATTTCATTTGAAACCCAAATACCTGATTGTGCGTGAAAATGTGTAAAAACTGTTCGGATTAAAGAAAAAAAGATGGTATAACTTTTCGTTGGAACCTAGATACTTGTTTATGATTGAATAACAAATCTAAAAATAATTCATCTTCAAATATTTCATTTAAATAAGTACCTAAGTGCTTGTTAATGTTTGAATTCCAAAAGATAATTATTTTTTTTTTTTAAACGTAGAATTCTTTTTGCAAATGTCAAACTCTGCTCTTCCACCAACCGGGGTGCACTTTATTAAGGAATTCGATATTCAAAACGTGTTGAATGTCAGTTAATATTATTTTAGTATTACCAAAAAATCCAGTAAAAAATAAACTAATGGGTAGAAAATATACGGAATTTAAGAAAATAATCTGATTGGGATCTGTATAAAACAAATGTTGTTTGTAAACATTCAAAAACAAACTTTTTTATACCTACACCAAAAAAATTACATTCTTTTTTTTGTTTTTGTATTTCCATTCTCGGCGAATGCAACCCTGGAAACGATGAAAACAACATTAACGCCCCTTACTTTTTTATTACTAAATAAAAAGATGATTTTAAAAGCTATAAATATGCTCACGGCAAAGATCTACATTTCGCTGAAAACCGCACGTAAATTGGTCCAGTAGTTTTTCAGACTATCGAGGACACACATACGAATATTGCTTTTTATATATAGATATATAGATGAAAATCACATCAGATAATGTTGCAAAAGGGATATTTGTGGAAAATAGTGCGGTGTATACTAGTAAGACGCTACTAACATATAGGCATTATAAGTACACATAGTCTCAATATTGGTTTAATAGACGAGAGAAAACAAACAGATTGACTTCAGGAAACAGAAATCAACGTCACTTATGCTAATCTAAACTAAAGAAGCTTCGCGTGTACTACTACGCCCTTACTACGTGTCAAACGATTAACTGCCGTAGCTAGTCAATCTTATCCGACAAACTATAGCTTGGAAATTGCGTCTCTTCAGAACCCGTTTACGGTTAGCTGGGTAACACAAGTAAAACATTCAACAAATAAGGCAAAGGAATTGTTTAATATCAGTCAACGGGTATCGGAAGTTTTAGCTTTATATATTATCAGTGTAACTCTGATAATGAAGAGGTAACCGTAGTTTCACAAAAGGGTAGAACCATCAATAAGTACCTATAAAACCATTAAAGGAAACTATCGGTGACGCAAGGCTTATTTTACACAAAAGGTTTATAATACTAACCTATTGCAAGGCAATTGAGTACTGTTTTCAGGTTTATCAACTTAGTATGTTATCAGCTATCTGCATTAAAAATGATGAACCATTTCAGACCTGAATTAATTACTGTGGATATGAAAAATGTTTTGATTTTATAAAAAAAGATTTGGTGTATTTTATTTTTTTTAAATCTTTTATACTTTGTAAAATATTTAACATTAACTTTTAATGAACAACGGATCTTAAACTGATTATGAATCGAATAAGTTCATGAAACATGTGTTATTATCTTACAATGTCTGTTTATTCGATCAAATTAGTTACATTTTCCTGAAATACATTGAAAACTCGGCTTAACAACATTTGAAAGGAAGACAGGCATTTGCTAGAAAACAAACAAACCAGCCAGCAGTAAAACTAAAAAAATAACTTTTCGGTGAATTGTCGACTACTAACATAAGCAGAAAAAAAGAGAAGTACTTGAAAATACTGGTTAAATACAAATAAACTCGCGGCTTTTTAATTTCCGTAGATACGGGATTGAATAAATCTTAAATATCGCGTATGTTTGAAAGAAAGCTGAGGCTGAAAGGATTAAACGGCCTTTTTTCTAATATATTATATGCGTGTATCTTCTTTTATGACCACAAAATATTATCTGAATATTAAGAGTTCAACCTTTATCGAGAATTTTTTACTGCATTAGCGTTAACATCGGTGCAGTAAAATAATTTGGAGTGACGGGTACGTTTCAAAGGTACATGGAAATTAATTAAGCTTAGTGAATTGGGACAGTCAGTAATGCCATTTAAAAGCTTAAATAGATATATTAAGTCAGCAATATGTTGTCTATTTCAAAAGAGTTTATTTTAAAATGTACTCTCGCTTCATAATAATGATAGAAATGGTAATTATTTCTGAATAATAGACATTTAAATAATTTATTTTCGAATTTTTCTATTTTATATTTGTGATTTTCATAGTATGGGGACCAGATTAAAGTTGCATGTCCAAGCCGACTTCTGACAAATGCGTGATACAATTTTTTTAGGGCATTTATATCTTTAAACATTTTGGTGACTAGTGACAAAACCTAACAATTTAAATGCATCACCCGTAATATTGTGGTATTGGAAATAAACGACTCGAAATTATAGAATAAACTACCAGACAAAACTGAACAAAAGACTCACACAAACTTTTCGAAAGATGTAAAAAATATTATTTTGGACAACAGAGTATGAATAAAAAATGTTTATATTAATTTTGTAAAATGAATGTAATAATCCGTAAGGGTTTATAAATAAATGTTCAAATTAAAAAAAAAAAATAATAAATAAAATGTCTTCTTCAGCTTGCCGTCACCAGAAACCAAGAAAAAAAATTGCTATTTCATTTCTATAATTCATAATAATTACATTATAATATGCAAGATATAAATCAAACGGTTTATGTAAACGGTGTATTTAATATCGAATTATCTAGACGCCCAGTTATTATAAAAATTAGTTTAATGAGACATATTTTGTGTTGATTTACGCCTTGCAAACCTAATAATATACAATGGAATTCCATTAAGAATTGAAAATAAATCATATAAATTAACTGGTGAAATGTGAGTTTTTAAAGAAAACAAACGAATTGCATTTGAAAAAGTCGAGTGGAAGGCTAATCTACCAATTTAAGTTATAAAATAAATAAAATATTAGAAAATAAATACCTTAAATCTGGTGGTATATTTATATACCACTTTGTTCTATGTGTTCTGTAAAGGGTTAAGTGTAAGTACCTTTTTTAATACAATATATTTCTGAGAAAAATGTATAATAAGAGTAATATAAAAATATGTAATGTAGACGAGTCATTTTGTAATGGAATAATTAAATTATTTAAAAAAAATTGTGAACAGAGGAACAACACAAAATTCCATTAGTACGCAATATTAGGCACACTTGAAAATTACTTCACGCAGAAATTCAATTTGTTAGTTTACTTCCTGCAAAATACCTGAAAAAGAGCATTCCTCTTTGCTTTGAGGAAGGAGAAGACTTTTTTTCCCTTGACTTTTTTTTCTATTTTTCAAATGAAAAAAAAATATAGCAAAAGAACACGAGAGCGTTTGTTTTGAATTTCTTGAATAAAGCTTCAGTTTAACAGGTCTTCCGGCAGCTACGGTCAAGTCTAATAATCTATCCCGGGGCTGATGTTACGGAGGAAATCACGGGCTTGGAAACATATTTATGTGTGAAGTGATTTTACTACCCTACTCTCGCGGAGAGGGGGAATTAAAAACCCCGGATAATCTGAGAACGCATCTTGAGTTGAGTGCTACTAATTCATTCCTATAGACGTAGACAAAACAGGGTATAAAAATTTCAGACCTTTTTCTTTTTCGCTAAAGCTCGCGAGCCTGATCTCCATATTTTAAGAGCGGCGTACTTTAAAGAAAATTTAATAATAAAATTCGCAATGTTAAGCTTTTTTAAAGTGACGAGATAAGTTGATACCAGTGCAGAAAGTTCGTTTGAATTTGACGCCATTTGGCCGTGTGATGGCATTAAGTAGTACAAAGCTAATTTAAAAGAAATCTTAAAGCTTAGCATTGATGAAAGTAACGTGGTTTGATAGGCACGATCGATTTTCCGGGTCTGAAAAAAACAATACATTCAACAAATTAAACAGCAATAGTAAAACAGATATGACGTACGACGTCGACGTTTTGATCGTGTTTATTAAACTAGTTTTCTGGTATAAAATCTCCAGAGAAAAAAATGACACAAATGAGCATTTAAATATAAAAGTTATTTCTAGAATGATTCAAATATAATTCGAAATATTTGTAAATATTTTCCAAAGATAAGTTAAGTTAAGCCGAGTAAAGTTATTAGTTAAGCAAATTTAATGAACATATTTTTTCAGTAAGTATTATTAGCTAAGTTTTATTGCATAAACTAAAACCTGTAGTTACGTTTTTTAGAAATAAAAGACGAGCAATACTTAAATCCAACAATTTAGAATAACTAGAGACAGCGAAATTTATTTATTTTGAAATACTCGTATTTCTTTAAAAAACAAACCTTTTTTGATTTTGCTGCCGCAGTTTTAATTTTCGATTTATTATCTTTAAATCATTTGAACGATTTTACCCTTAATACAAAGTTTTTATATGAGAACCAATGTACCAAAGTTTGGTCTAAATTTTAAGAGGCATAATCTGCCGGTTGAAAAGTGATTATATTTTAGTTGTATTAACGCATTTAAGTATATTTACAATAAAAATACCTTAAAAAATAGTGTTTTGATCAAATGCAGGATAACTTAATTTTTAATTGCACGATTTTGAAAAAGCAACGTTTTAAATTGGCTAAATTGTATGATTTTATTAATTTTTATCAGAATACAGCCTTAAATATGTTCACTTTCATAGAAATACATCAAATAAATATCTAGGTAAGTACTTAAAAAGAAATCTTGATGAGCATATATTTTTTTGAGAGACGTTTTTAATCTTAAGCTTCACGGTCGATGAATACAAAAATGGCTTAGGTTAATGGTTTTCTAGAAAGAAAACCTATTCACCGAAGCGTGTAAATATCTTAAAGGAATTAACACGAACGCAGACATCCGTTGGAGATGTTATTTTATAAGGATTTATAATTCTATGAAAAAAAGAATTGTTTTAATTTTTTTATCTATTACTTAGCCAAAAACACAAAATAAATATTCACGAAAAATATTTTTTTTTACGAGAAGATTTTAAGGATTACTTTTCCGAATTGTTGAATGGAACTTAAAAATATTTAAAAAAGAGCTACTGTACCCATATATTTTTAAAAAAAATGTTTATATTTTTATGCTTTTTTATTATTTATTCGGTCCATTTCGTTATAAACAAAAATTTCTATTTTTCAAACACAATTGACTTTTATTTACAGTCGGCCTCGTGGTGTAGTGGTCAGCGCGTTTAGTTACCATATAAGAGGTCTCGCGTTCGATTTCCGACATTGTTGACATGAAGTATTCATTTAAAAATGCGTTTTTACACTAGAATATTTCATAGTCCCTGGACTGGCACCCGGGGCGTAAGACTGACCGTCTTACCTTTATGTAACACAAATAATTAAAATTCGCTGAGATGTGTGTATCAACGCAATGCCCTATGCACCATTATGTGCAGAAATGGAATGATGATGATTATTTACAATTTAATTGTATTTACCATAATATTTAAATTTTGTTACCACCTTTTGAACGTACATTTTACGTCGACTTTGCCAAGAATCGAACCCAGGACCTAAAGCATGGAAGGAGAACACGCCAACCGCTACGATACGAGGCGGATTTATTACTACTCGATTTCCCTTTTCAGGATATTCATTTGAGCATTTTCTTTTTTATCAATTTATTTATAAACTCTTACAGATTGCATTTATTTAACAAAATAGTTCTTCTTTTAATTCATATTTTATTGTTTATGATAATATTTTTAAAATCCTTTGTAAAGGTTTTTGTTGTTGAGTCTTTTTTTAGTTTTGTCTGGAAGTTTACTGTATAATTTCAGTCCGTGGTTTATTAGTCTCGAATATCTCTCTCGTTGTAGAATGTTTTATATGGTATTGTTCTGGTATTTTCGTACAGTGACAATGTTAACAACGTTTTTTTTTTAAGTTTTAGTTTTTTATTTATTATTACATCATTACTTAATATTATTACATAATCAATAATTTATGAGTTAGTTTTAAGAATTCTAATTGAAAGAGTTCAGTTACATTTAATTGTTTAGTTTGTTCAAAGAGTTCTTAAGTTGCTGTTAGACAAGGGGGGTCATATACTAACTTTAATATTTTATTTCAATCTAAATCTTACTGCCTACGGATTAGATTCCAATTCTGTCTACAAACATTTGGACATACTCAAAATATTTTTGATTTAACTCAAACTGGTATAAAAAGGACATAAAATGAAAAAGTATTTCCAGGCGCTGCCTAGTGGGTGAAATAATTCAGCCAGATGAATCTCACCCTCATCATCAAATGTTTCAGATCGTTAACTTCACAAGTCAACAGTTGGAAGAGTTAAAGAATTGTGGAATGTCCAAACGTAAGCAGAATGGTGAATGTTTTACAATGTGAAAAGCGGCCACGTAAATCAGCCAACGATAGGTAATAAGCCCGGTCAATGCCTAGACTTCTATATTCGCTTCTCAAAAATCTTTTCCTTCGCTGTTATAATAAATATTAATCATGTAAACGTAATATCATATTACGCATTCATAAACGATTATAATATATGACTATATTATATATCTGTTGTTACTTGTATTCATATTTAGACAGGAGCATTGCATTTTCATTCACTCAGGTGCATTGAAATGTCATATACAGAATTCTGATCTGTCTCTGAAGAGGAAATAACAAAATAGTAAAGTAAATTCCGGGTAGAAAGAGAACAGGATTGGACAGCAATCTAAAAACATGACATATTTAATATTTTATTTCTATATTTTTACACTCGTAAAACTAGAAAACAAAACAAACAAAGCCTAAGGGTTTATCAAATACAATCTTTGTTTTCAAATATCTAAGGTTACGAAATTATTTTATAAATAATATTAATGTTTTTTGTAGATACTTCGCATCTAAATCATTTACTCACGAATATCATTAGAAAGATTTATTAATTACAGATTGTAGTGTAATGCGTGCGTTTCATATAAGCACATAAGCAGTGCATACCCTACTGGAATTTAATTAAAACAATAACAAATAATAATATAAAATATGCGAGTCACTATTTGTAAAATTTGAAAATGCGTCAGATATAATTCCGTGAAGTACTGTGTCGTACCGATCGGCGCGCCGCCATCGGCCAGGGTCGGCTAAGGCACAAACTACAAATGCTTATTTTGTTTATATTGCAGCTGTTGTTTACATGAACAAAACGTATACGTATGGGATTTTTTTCCGTTTTAATTTCGCGTGTATGGGTAACTTTATAGGCAGTGCTTTTCGTGAACTTTGGTGCATTAGTTTAGAAAGAAAAAAAACATATACGTTGATGACATCCAGCGTTTTATTCAATTATTATTTAATAAAAGACGGTTAAAGATCAAATGTCAAATAAATAACCTCAAACGCCTCAAATCGATTTCTTTCGTCCAATCGACAATATGGTTCACGTTAATTTTGTTAATAAAAAATTGAAGTAGAGTTCTGTAAAACTTTAGTTGATAGTGACAGAAATATGTGTTTAACCGTTTTAAGAAACAACACGTTTTCTCTGTTATCCTTTATGGACAAAAAACTAATGTCGCGAGTGAAGTAAACCGTTTGGTAAGACTTATTACTTATATTATATGAATCGTCCTTTTCATTCTACTGCCTACTCAAGTTAAAAACAATGCACGCGACTGATTACATAGTATAATAAAGTACAAAAAAGTCACATATCCCTAACTCTATGAGACTAAAAGCCCTGTGTTGAGTTAAAACACACAATACCATTAAAAGTGGGAGGATATAATTGATAATACGAAAATAAAAACATTATTTGCATCAACAGGCGCCGTGGCGCAGTTGGTTAGACGGCTATCTGTGAAACTGGCGTCGCGGGTTCGATTCCCGCCAGTTGCAAGAAAAAATCCAAGAAAGATTTTTTTCTCAATTGGTCTGGGTGTTGTGGTGTATTTTTCATTACCTTCTTCCATATCCCCTCTATCCCACCTGCTGACAAGCCTCAATATAGAGGCTTAGCGGGTTATTCCTTTAAAAAAAATCTAAAACATTATAAATATATTTTGGCATGAAACGGAAAAAGCAAATACGAAAAACGAAAATTTTCCGATTTTAAATTAATCATAGCAGATGTAAAAATAATGTTTTAAATAATCATTTCAAATCATTATTAGAACGCACGTAGCATTTTGTGTGAACTGTTTAGATTTGTTGTTTCTTTGTTGGTAGGCAGGTTCCTGTGCATTAGACGTATATTTTGGTTTATATATGGAGCCCACGCACAGATGCTATACAAGCCAGTGAAATAGGCTGTCTTGCTCCTGTCTTGCTTGCCTAGCTCCCTAAACAACAGTCGCGTTCCTGCAGTATCAGAGCCCTTCTGATTGAACTTTTAATCTTTCAAGAATTAATTTCTAAGGAGAAGAAACGCCTTTCGTTACAGTCTACAGCTACAGTAGTATACGAAGTAACTTTCATAAAATTATACACAGATCACGCGGCGTAAAACGAACGGATTAAGTGCCTTCAAACTTCTGGTCTTTAGAATAACTACTCCTTCCTTGAACAAAATTAAGCTTTAACAGAAAATACTTCTTCCTGTGCTGTCTTTATGAAAAATTCAATTGACTGTTCTACCATCGGCAAGTGAATTTATCAGATTTATTTTTACATTTAAATAATGTTTTGAAATATAAGTATTTGAAAAATGTCTGTGTAAAAGTCGTACGTGTTTTAGGAATCAAATACGCAATTCAAACAATTTTTTTTTATTTCTTTAAATTTTTGTACACAATTTTAATTGTACATTAGCGGGCTTATTTCTAAATGGCAATTTCTACCAACTAACCAATAGAAAATAATAAAAAAAGCTAAAGGTATACAAAAATACAAATAATTGTATTTGTATATAGATTATCTTAAATCAATACTCGAACTCAATGGAAAAGGGAAATAAAGAGGAGAGAGGAAAGGAGGAGAGATTAAGGAAGAGAAAACAGTTTCTTTAGACGTGATTTAAACAGAGATACTGTAGTAATATCTCTGATAGTGGATGGGAGATGATTCCACAGTCAAGTCAAATTACGGGAAACATAAAGAAATAACAAATAAAGCAAGAAAGTGGATAAACAAGGCAATTGCAAGAACAGGTTCGATGGTCAATAAACTAAAACTAAACGAAAAAGCGTGATTCATGTCAGCCCTGCTTCCGCTGGAATGACATCAAATCTATAGAAAAAACTATTAAGTTAAATGCCGTTTTAAACGAAGAAAAGTATCTCCTTCTCTTCTCTCTCTAGCAAACTAGAGAATAACTTTAGTTATTTTAGAGTAAAGACAAAAAATCTGATCTTAAGATAGCAATTGTTAAAATTGATTGGTATAATATTTTTTTCTCCATATGCCTACGATCATCCTTATCAAGTTCCGGTACAAATGCTAGTATAAGGTTTCAGGATGAAAAGTGATAATATCTGCTCCCCTACTAGCACAATCCCACCCTTTTTCATAATTCGAATAAGTACCACATGTAGGATTTCGCCTGGGTTGGTTTGCAGGATATTAACAAACCCCTTTAACAATTTAATTTTATTCTCGTTTGGGACGACTTGAAGATGAAAAATATACCGATAAACGACAGGATCATACATTCTAAACAAACTTTTGAACATAGAACTAATATCGAACACCTGAAAAGCTCTAACAACACGCTTCTCCAAACCACTGCAGGATGGATCCATTCACCCCTGATCGAGCGATGGCTGGAAATGCTGAGACCACCAAGGACATAATATAAGACAATTTGTTTTATTTAATCACATTTATGCAAAAAATCATTCAATTATTATTTTATTTTTATTCTATACATTTTTCGTTTTTTTATTTTTCTCTTCTTACAAGTCGATTATTTTTATTTTGTAATTTAGTTTTAAAAAATTTTGAAGTTTTTATCTTTTCATTTTTTTATGAATATGCTATAGATATTTTGTAAGTTATCTAAATTGTTATTCAAAAAAGAGTTTTAGTTTCGTATGGTAGAATTATTTTATTAATAACATTGTTGAGAACCCCTGAGTTATGAGCACGAGACAGTTTGAATTATACCTAAGGCATTCGATATACATCGCAACAATACCAACAAATCAAGAATTTATGATTTCCGCTATTTCTATCTAATTTACTACGTTATCCATATTTTTTATGAAAGTATCTTAAGTATAATAAATCGCATAGTTATAATATACTACAATGTATAAAACAGTATTATTTCATAATTTTGTAATAGAACACTGTTATGTTTAATGTATTTATGTTCGTGTTTATATAAGGAATTTGTGCCGTGTACACTAATAAAATAAAATCGAAATTCGGCTGTGCACTATTTATTGATAATACTGGAATAAAAATTATTATTTTTTCTTTATCCGATAAAGTAAAAAGGCCTGAGGAAAGTGATTAATATATTTTTCCTGAAAATGTTTAGTTTCCGCCCGAGGTTTAGATCATATAGAAAGAAAACTCTCTCTCTCTCCGATGGCGCTACAGCCCATATCAAGTTTTTCCCTCCAGAAACTTTCACCTTCAACTCTGTCGGTCCTCAGCCGTCGTCTTCCAATTTGCCACCTGGAGAAACTGCGCTGCATTCTTTCTCACTTCATCCTCCCATATCAGCCTGGGTCTTCCCACTGATCTCCTTCCACCCGGGTGTCCGTTTATGAATCTTCCAGAGACACGTGAATCAGGCATTCGCTGTACATGTCCGGCCCATCTTAATCTAAGCAATGTCATATGTGCGGAGATGCCCGAGGCATGGTTTATATTGTACAGATCTTCATTATACCGAATGGGCCATTGATTTTTCCTCTCACTGGTCCGAAGATTCTTCGGAGTACTTTTTGTTTAAAAATGTCTAGCATTTCATCCATCTTCACTGTCAGCGTTAACGCCTCACACCCATATGCCAATACAGTACGTATAGTTGTTTTGAATATGGTAATTTTGGTTTTTCTGTGGACATTACGTGATTCGAATACTGGCAGCGAAGAACAGTATGTTCTGTTGGCTGCTGTGAGTCTTTTTCTGATTTCTGCTGGATCCTCATTATTCTCTGTTATACTTGAGCCAAGGTAGGTGATTTCTTGACCACTTCAAAACAGTAATTATCATTATATTGGACACAGCCTATTGCTCTGTGCGATGGGTTTCTGCTCTGTATCATCATTTTCGTTCGAAAAAAAACTCATGTGAGATAAAATATAATACAAGAAAGTGGATTGACAGGATAGAAGCTGAGTGGTAGAGGATTGTATTATTATAAGACATCGACCTCCAACAAGGTTTAGCCACGTGATGTTGGATTACGCAAAATAAGGAAGTGAGTTAGATAAGAATAGTTCGCCATCCCTGCCAAGCCGCGAGGTGTGAGTCTGGGGTGGGCTGGGGGCTCTCGGACTGTAGTGAAGTAATTTAGCCCCTGCCCTGCGGGGGGGTCGCTTCGGGGGGCGCTGATGGCGGATCGCTGTCGCCGGACGGGGGGTCGCCACCCCCGAAATGTGCCCCCCAGTGGGATGAGGGAGATCGGAAAAATACACGAAGAGAATTAACTTGTCAATGCGTGAATGTGCACATGCAAGATGTCGGCGTGACGTTTCACACTGAAAAATCAATAACGGAAATCACAATATTGACAGAGAATTGTTGAGAAGAAAATACAGGAATTTATAACAAGTCATTGGCTAATTTCAGTGAATTTTCCAATAATATTTTGAGTATGTTCAAATGTTTGTAGACGAGACTGGATTTCACTTACCATGAAGTTATTAAGATTTAAAGTATGGATAAGAGATAATTTGGTCAAATGAATCTCACCTGCAAAGATTTCAGCTCTGTAACTTTTAAAAATCAATAAAGAGAATAAACAGAATGGTTAATATTACACAGCGTGAAAAGTGACCACTTTAAACCAGCCAATGATAGGCCATAAACCCTGTAAATGCCTAGACTTCAATATTCATAAACAAAAATGCTTTCCCTCTCAGTCGCGAGAAATTTCAATTATTTTTCACACTTGATCTTGCCTACGTACATATTTACATACCTAAAAACTGATATTTTGAATAGATTAAAAAAAAGCATAAATAATGTTCACATTTACTTACTTAATCCATGTCAGCTCCCTAGGTGTAGCATATGGTATCAACAAAATCTCTCTTGGCCTCACTGTCTACAGCCAACGTCCGTATGTCCGCCGAAGTCACGTACGCGGCCGCGTCCCGTAGTTCAGACGTGAACTGCCGACGAACAGTCAGCCGTGAACGTTCAGGACTCCGAGAACCTAATACTTTGTAAAGTAGGCATACGTGGTTAAGGCTCTTGGGTGGCATCCGTAATATGCAGACAAGCTAGACGTATCGCCTCCGCTTGTTGACGATCCTACTAGCGCACACCCAGTATTCTTCCGAGACACCTATTCTCAAAACTCCAAGGTTTACTGTTTTGAGCCCTAGTGGAGAAAACGCACTATGCAGGCTTGTATAAGACACATTAAGTTTTTACCAAGTAAACATCTGATCTCCAGATAGCTTTTATGCAATTAAATGCGGCGGCTGCTAATTCTGGTCGCATTCCCAACTCTTTTTGAATGTTGCCATTTTCCGTACTAGGGAGTGTATCCCAGGTACTCAAAATACTCGAACCTTTCTATAACTTGGCTATAATGTTATAGACTCAAAATGTTATTGATAAAACCATGTGGTTCAAGAAAAAAATTAAATATTTTTAGGCGTTACCTAGTACGTAGGTGAAACATTTCGTGCGGAATGTCATCCGCATCAATAAAGGTTTCAGCTCCTTAACTTAACAAAGATCAACAGATATAAGAATGAAAGGAATATAGATCATCAAACAGAGGCAAAATGGTGAATGTGAGAGGTTAAATGCCCTGTAAATACCTAGACCTACAAATTTCCTTAAAAATCTAATGTTAATCGTCTCTGATGAAATATATTAATAAAACATTCACATTTGGGTGTTTTTAAGAAAATGCAACAATTTTCCAATTTTTATACTTCTTCTATTACCAGGTAGCAATTCAACAATGTTTGATTATGTCCAAATGCTTGCAGACTGGCTGGATTTCCTCCCTAGGGAGTTGTTCATATTTAAATTTATTTCAACAGAGAGGGAAATTTTTTGAGAAGGGGATATGGAAGTCTAGACATTTACAGGGCTTATGACCTGTCATTGGCTGGTTTAAGTGGCCACTTTACACACTGTGTAACATTCACCATTCTGTCCATGTTTGAACATCCATATTTCCTCAAATCTTCCATCTGTTGACTTTTGAAAATTGTTTTCAGGCGTTGCCTAGTAGGTGATTTGGTTCAGCCGGATGAATCTCACCCACGTGACAAAGGTTTCAGCTCTTTTACTTCACAAAAGTCAACAGATGGAAGATTTGAAGAAATGTGGATGTTCAAACATGGACAGAATGGTGAATGTTACACAGTGTGTAAAGTGACCACTTAAACCAGCCAATGACAGGTCATAAGCCCTGTAAATGCCTAGACTTCCATATCCCCTTCTCAAAAATTTTCCCTCTCTGTTGAAATAAATTTAAATATGAACAACTCCCTAGGGAGGAAATCCAGCCAGTCTGCAAGCATTTGGACATAATCAAACATTATTATTTTAGACAATTTGTTTTTACTGTTTTTTTTTTTTAATAGGAGTAGCAGAATTGTTGACCTTGCTTATAATGTACAAGGTTTATATTAAACACGTGGATTTTGTTTCTTGGCTATCTATATCTAAGAAGTGCTGGGAAAGGGAGGGAATTTCGGCTGTGGACCTTTATAGGAACTTCTATGCATTGAAAACCACAGAAAACTCATTTAAGAGAAGCCGGACATTGATCACGGCATTTTATGTATTGTTATCATTTATTGTCCTTATTACCTGTACTACCCTAACCATGAAAGATATTACCCATTGTAATAAGTCATTGTGACTTATTACGGAATAGGTGTTAACGAAAAGGCGGACTGTAAATTAAACACGAATTTCATTCAGTTTTGTGATAAGGGAAATATTTGAAGAAAGGATAGGAACATGGAATGGATACCTACCTTTAATATGGTGTGAATTTTCTTCAATTTTGGGCACTGGAAGACAAAATGAACTATAAAATGTAACAATGTTTTCCACGACGCGCGACGAATTCAACCACTTTTTTCCGATTTTATGTGCAGTGAAAAATGTTGTTTGGTTTTTGTTCTGAATTCGAATCTTCTAATTTTTAATATCTTCTATCTTGATGTAAGGTAGGTACCATAAGGATGGGTCAAGGGAAGGATGGAAAAGAAAGGTGATCGGCCAGGAATAGTATCGATAAATTCTGTTATTTATTTAACAATAGGTGTGCCTCAGATCCTCATCGACGCTTCCGCATCGCGCCTCCAGGTTATATCTTTCGACGCTGAAAAGGGGGCAATGCATTAACAAGTGGGGAATATCTTGAGGGGTTTATCGTCACATGGACAGCAGTTGATCTCGGAAAGTTTAAAACGGTGCAGGTAGCTCGTTAACCCGCCACGACCCGCGAGGATTTGTGTGAGTTCGAAGCTCATATGTTGCTTTTTCCATAAATCGAAGGCATCAATAATAGAAGGAAAGAATATTTAAGCTACATGTCCTGTGATTTTGTGATAATAACGTACATTTAAGAATTGCAGAGTCCTGTTTCTAATTTTTTTTTTTTTAGCAAAACTTAGCGGAAACTCGGCAAAATCGGGAACACTTCTTTTAAGCGTAGCTTCCCGAGCCATTTCATCTGGTCTTTTGTTACCTAGAATTCCGCTATGTCCTCTTACCCATCTAAAATATACATTTTGAGATCTAATTCGTAATTTATAGACTTCGGAATGCATGTCCATTACAATAGTTTAATTATGAACTTAAATGTAACGTGATTTACCACGGAATTACCCATTATTGTTCTTAAAATAATAAACAGCTTCATGGAACCGTGACATGGTGCTGAATCGTGCCGGAAGATTACTTCTTCAGCATCTCGTTTTAAATATCTCACAAATCCACAAAAACTCAATGCAGAATAACAAATACTGTAGGTTGTGTGGCTTGTACCTCGAATCCTATAGTGAGAAATTACGGGAATCAGACGGCGAAGGAGATCACTGGATATGCTCACCGCTCGGACACGGGCGGAGTGAGTAATGCTCTCAAATCAGAAAATAGCACGTGAGGTTTACGCAGCCAATCGTCCACGGCGGGCACGGCGGGCACGGCGTAGCGCCAGAGCCGGCGCAATAAACGAACCTTTATTACGGGAATAAAGCGCGGCCCGGACTGGAATGACTCGCTGCGGCATTTTTAAACTGGTAATAAAATTCGTGTTTGGGTTCTCTCTCAAATACATCCATACTTTATTTTAGTTCATTTCAACATCACAAAATCATTTTGTAATAAAACATTTAAAGTAAAAATGCGATATTGGAAAATGCATCATCGTTCAATTTCGAGCGGTCTAGGTAGTTTTTATGTTAATTAATTAATTTCGATATCATACACTTTTTTTTTGTTAAACAGCTTTTTTCCCCTTGCTTTTAATTTTAATTATATTTCCGCTTAAAATGTTATATGAAAATATCAACAAGGTATTTTGCCGCAAAAAATCATTCTTAGAACAGGAATTGCAACTTGACGCATAATTAAAAAAATATCGTCTCTGCAAGATGCTTTAGATTTACAAAAAGATCTAGAATCTTTCAGTAGATACTGTGATGAGAATCGGTTATTTCTCAATATAGATAAGCGCACTAAAATATATTTCACCCGTAAACGCAACAAAACAACACATTCATATAATGTTAATTCTGTTTTGTTAAATAATGCGAATGAAATCCGGGATTTAGGATTGATGTTGGGCGGGAAATTGAGTTATGTAAGTCATATTGATAATATTGTTCAAAGAGCATATAAAATGCTGGGATTTGTAATTCGAGTGTCAAAGCCATTTAGTGACATGGATGTTTTATTAATATTGTATTATTCATATGTGCGCAGTCAACTTGAATTTGGTTCAATTATATGGAATCCTATTTATGTTTGTCATACACAAAGAATTGAAAACATACAAAACAAATGTATCAAACATTTAAATTACAAAACGAATAATAGTTTTCCTAATAATGTAGATGCAGCAAAACACTATGGAATCAGTTCTCTTAAATATCGAAGAATTGTTCAAGAGCAGGTGTTTTTATATACAATCTCAAAAAATGTAATTGATTCTGCTGAACTATTATCACTAATAAAATTTAGAATGACCTGATACAAAAGCAGACTAAATCATGTTTTATAACATCTTGAAGATGTTTTTTAAATTGACCTAAATTTAAATTTACTGTCTTATATTTCACTTAAAGATTCTTCTCATCGTTTCTTTGAATCCCTTAAAATAAATATGTGTTTATGTTTTTCCTTTTTTAAAAAAAATGTTATTACTATTTTATTTTATTTTTACATCTGAGTATGTTTTTCATTCTTTATTTCCATTCTTAATTCTTAATTACTCTTACAAATTTTCTTCATTTTTAATATTATTTCCATTTGTAAATACTCACTACAAACTACAAACCTTAAAATATATATTTTTCACTCAAATTTAAATTTTCAAACAACTTTCATTTATGTTTTCTTTTTCCTTCTCTTTTTTATACTTTCATAATTAACATTAGATTTAATTGCTTTTTAATATGGAAACTTCACTGGTCCATTAGAATTAAGTCCAATTGTGTAAAATATTAAACTTTGTAACTGTACTGTATGTTTCCTGAATAAAAGAAAATAAAAATAAAATAAAATAAATCTCTTCAACAATCGAATCTGGGTAAAAAGGTAATACATTCATCGAGTACGCTCGTCAAACGATAAAAACTTTATCACGATAAATCTTTTCAACGAAAGAAAATATTATTTTAAAAACATATCAAAATTGCGATAAAGACGACACAAGAGCAAAATGTTTAGTCTGTATTTTTTTCGTTGTATTTATTAGTTTTCATTATTTTATTGTTAATTATATATATGTACGCGTATGTGCATTTGTGTATGCATGTTCATGTGTGTATGAGTAGGTAAATATAATATATATACATATATACATACATGTTATTTATTTTTATTTATTTATTTAACTTTTTGTAAATAATGTTATTTGTACATTGGCGGGCTTATTGCCAAATGGCAATTTCTTTCAACCAACCAATAAAATAAAAGTTTTATTTTTATGATTCAAGTTTCAAAACATATTCAATAGAAAAAAATATTAAAAAGCTAAAGATATATAAAAATAGAAATAAACGTATTTGTTTATAAATTACCTTAAATCAAAACTATTACTCAATAAGAAAAAGGAAAAAAGGAGGAAAGAGGAAAAAGGTAAGGAGGAGAGATTAAGGAAGAGAAAGGAGATGTTTCTTCAGACGTGATTTAAACAGAGATAATGTAGTAACATCTTTGATGGTGGATGGGAGATGATTCCACAGTCGAGCCGCATGGACATTATATGAGTTAGAGAAGAAAGAGGAATTGTGAATGGGTATTAAGAGAGTGCCTTTGAAAATTAGAACGAAGAGGTAAACCATGAACTGATAAGCGTTGAAATTTTTCACGTAGGTATATAGGAGCGCTAGGACTACGAAGTACATTGAATAGAAGTGAGAGGGAATGATAGTATCTCCGCTGTTTAATTTTGAGCCATTTCAGTCGCCTACGATAATCGAAAATGTGGTCATATTTCCTAAGACCAAAAATGTACCTTATGCATGTATTCTGAAGTCGTTCAAGTTTATCGAGTTGCTCATAGCTTAAATCAGTCATGGAAACATCAGCGTAATCTAGAATGTGTAGAAGTAATACTTGTACAAGGGCGCATTTAGTATTAATGGGTAATTCATGTGTGTATATGTATATACTCGTATATATATGGATGTGTGTATGTATATGTATGTATGTTGTATGTGTACATTTATATTTATTTTTTCAATGTTTTATATTTAATTACTAATTTTACTTCCTTCTTCTCCTTCTCCCCTATTTTCCCATCCCACTTCCTTTCACCCCTAGCGAACTGTATGTTTTGTTTTTATGTTTTTATTTCTAAATGAAGCCCGTAATTGGTCTTGTTATTTGTTGTTATTCTGTATCTTTCTTTCTGTGCAATTTTGTCTTATGAGTACCTTTATATTTATAAAAAAATTAATGCCAAAAATGCCATGGTATACAAAAAATGATTTATCAAATGTTTAAATTAAAAATAACGCCTAGGGGTAGAATAAATATACGTTCTAAACAATCAAATAAATATTGTATTTTTTACGAGTTAATATATATAAAATAAAAAGGCGTTAAAATTTAATAGTCAATCAATATACTGTGTCACACGAGTAGGGGAGCAAAAACATGAACTAAATTTCTTATGACATGCATCTATGGACTTTTTTGCTGTAATCCTTAGTGCGTTTTTAGTTTTCTTAAATAATTTAAGGCTAACAATGCCTAAAGTAGTAGAAAGCATTCACGGTATCTTTGAGGCTGATGTGTTTACTACAAAACTAAATGTATTTATAATAAGCAAGTTCGATGCTTTTTTATATTTTTTTTAATAAACCTTTTTTTTAAAAATTTTATGTATTGTATTATCAGCTATATGATTTTTTAGGGTTTTGTATTTTTGAAATTTCTCGCGTGTGACGTCTTAAGTTCTCATCCCCTTCTTCTAGATGAGTTATGCTGATTGGTCAGTTAATCTACCGTAACCCGGAAATCCATCACAACTCTCTGATTATTGGTTGATTCGAAAGAACTAGTGACGTCATGTAAAGTAGTTCATTTTTATTATTTTATTCGTGCATTCAAGAAACTTCGCTATACAATATAATGCTGTAATTTTTACCGCGCGTAAGAATACATTTTTACGTATTCAATTTTCCGTAGGGCTGAACTTCCTCGATCAAAACTATTTACATGATTGTAATTGAATTGAATTATTTTTGTCTGAAGGACTTTGGAAGGAGTGTTTCTGGGTAAATACAAGAGTTTTTTTAAATATTTTTTTTAAATATTTGGACCCCTATATTTAGTGTAGCCTTGCGTGTCATAAGGCTAAGGTACTCGGAAAAATTATTTTTGTTTGTCTTGGAAATGGGATGTTCGATCACTGATTTTGGTTTATTACCTTTATAAGTCCAATCACCATTGTTGCAAAGTTCAAGAACAATGGCGCGTGATAACTACTTTTAACTACAGTGTGGATATCTGTTAAGGATATTCCATCTTTCTTGCATTCTGCTTCAAGATTATGGCGTTGCAAACTGAAAAATGGGCACTGAAAAAACAGATGTTCGATACTCTGTGAAGAAATATCATCGCATGGACAATAGTCATCATTCCTTAATTTAAACCTATATAGGCAACTTCTCATAGCTCCGTGTCCGGTAAAAATTTGCGTCGTTTCGAAAGTACTTTGGTGATGACGACGGAAATTTGCTGCATCAGCCAGCGTTGGGAAAAACATTTTAGTAATTTTACCTGTAGAAGAAGCGCGGTAATGATCCTCCTAACGCTGCTGCGTATTTTGTTTTATACAGCGTTTAGCAAAGCTTTTACAAGTTGCCGCTCTTGCTCGTTTATCCGCTCTCTCATTTCCTACGATACCAGCATGTCCTATTATCCAGCATATTTGAATGATCATCACTCTTATTTTTAGAAGTTTAATTTTACTCTGAATATCTACAATTAATGGATTTACCGACCGAGTATCAGTTATAGCTTGAACGCCCGAACGACAATTTGATAATATTTTTGCAATACAAGAGTATATATAATGTTATTTTAATGAGTTTAAATACATTTCATAATATATTGTCGTGGCTCTTATTTTATTATGTTTCTAGTTACCCCATGATAATGCTGTAATTTTTCGAACATAAACTACAGTTTGAGGTAGTATTTTTTTTTTTAATATCCTCTTCCCATTGAATCTAAAGAAATTAACGAGAGCGAACATAGTTTTGTCCAAAAACATTTGTCCATCTCTGTAAACCCGTCCGTAAACATGTGTAGGTGCAGCTAGATGCTTGTACTGGAATAGTATAGTGTAAAACCATATACGAGTGTAGTATATATTTATGCCCATTACCGGGGAATTTTTCCGCTGTGCGATAGCAGTAAAATGTACATTATGTCACTGAATTTGGTATGTTAACATGGCCAGCTTTTATTGTTATTTCATCTTTATGCGCAAAATAAAGTTCAGAAGTTCAAATCTTGTCGGTGCAATTAAATTAAATCGATTTCCAATAAAAGAATCAAAGTATGATAAAAAACATAGGTGTGGACTATAAAATGGCCTAAAATATTACGTCTTGCTTCGTTTAAATTACCCTTCTTTATCTGCAGTAAAAATGTTAAATTACAACTGGTTAACGATATATAACAGAATTTTTGATGTCCCTGAATTCTTGCAAAAATTTCAGTTAGCATTACCATTGGCGGGCTTAGGAATATTGAAATACTGTTCCTTGGTCATTACATGACTAATCGTGGCGTTTAGTCGCCTTGGCACAAAATGATCAATGCGAATACATCTGTTTTTTTTACTTTTTTTTCTAACTATTATTTATGTATAATCTGTGTGGATTTAAGTATGAATATGTATTATTTTATTTATATTTTTTAGACACCCCCCTCATTTTTGCTGATTGGAAATATCTCGTACAAATAAAATATGTAATATGTATATGTAATATTAAATCATGTTAATGAATGCCTCGACACGGGTTGTGCCCAGTGAGGTATTCATATATGTCTTGAAAAGTGGTATGTAAAACGCGAAATAAAAATAAACAAATAAATAAATAAAATTTCACAATCTTGATTATTTTGGAACTAAGTTAGAACTTTTTATCGTACAACTTGAAGATCTGTCGAGTAAATTTGTGTTACATCTTAACATAATTGTTTGTCTTAGATTCAGTTACTAGACCTGTAGGCAAACCGCGCATTAAATTCGGTAAACGCGTATTTACGTTAGCAGGCCCTATGGCACGAATTCCTCTCCCAGAAGAAGTGCGAAACTGTGAGAGTGATGTTTTGGAAAAAAACCTTCAACACACATGTTCTCTAAATCATTTGAATACATTTGTAGCATGCGAGGATAAAACAAACTGTTTTATTTAAAAGATTTACTTAAATTATATGTCAAACTAAAATCAATATTCGTAGAATCAGTTTGGAAATCGCTCATTGAGGTACTTCATTGTAAAAATTGAAGTATCCATGTTATCCATAATAATAATCCATGTCTTTGATATTTGTTTTTGGTTCTAATTTAAGTTTTTCTATTTTAAAATAGTTTGTGTCAATATGCTAGAATTGAACTGACTCCGTTGGAAAATACTAACTACGTAACACAATAAAAAAGTTTCAACATCCATTACTATCTTTGAGATTTTAGTCGCGAGAGAAAATATTATCATGATCTGATTTATTGACAATACTTGATGGAACTCCATTGAAATTATGTAATAACGTATATTTACATATAAGTCACCAATAAAAAAATATTTGGTACACTTTCACTTATTTACTCGACCAATTTCACCCTCTAATGGGCATTTTCAGACTGATCTTTTCATGATAATTTATTTAGATACTTTTGGATTGTAATGTCGTCAAGTTAGTAAATATTTCGTTTTACGTCCAGATTAAATAATTATTTTTCTATGTGAAAAAACCAGAATATTACGATATGATAATTTATTATAAATTGAGTTATTACCGATTTTCTGAGAAAACAATTATTTTATTAGATCCATAGGAAATTAACCGTAAATGTAGAAAAGTCGTACAAATCGTGGATATAATTTAAAGATAAAGATACACATCTCTGAGAACGTCACATTACTTGAGGCCATAAGAGAAAATTTCGCTACAAAATTGAAATATAATTCAATGGTTTTTTTTTCAATTTACCCGCATAAGCCGAGTGGCCCTCGTGTTCCCAGGGCATATTTGTTTTGTGCGTATAAGAGACAATACGAATATAGGAAAATGACAGTTACAGCTAGCTGCGACGGCGAACCGTCGCCATTGTTAGCATTGACGTTGAGTTGGGTAAAGCGTGCACAGAACGAGCGGAGAAGCGAGAAGATAAGCAAGGGCCATTTACATAATAAGACGGAGACTCACCGTACTCGGTATATTGACCGACTTATTATGGCGGTAATGATGCAACTAACGCAACGCCCCGCCCGGCCCGGGAAATTCAAAGCCGTGGAAACTGCCACAAGATGTGCACCTTCCGTCTTAAGAAAATTATTGCAATAATGTTAAATAAATATGTAATCGGCTCAGTAACCGGGTTGTAAAACGTCTTATTGTAAAGGCGTACAAATTTTACTGTGTCTGTAAGTTTCTAAAATTATAAAAATTTACATTTTCATTATTTTCGAGAACACGGTTTTGGAGGATTTTGGCATTTAAACACCACGCTTGCCAGGCGGGTTGGTGATTATAATTTCATCCGCCCTTAACATAGAGAACAGACGCTGTATGTAGCCGCCCACTCGGGGTCAGACGCTGCGTACGACGTCGTCGAACTCGTGGGCTATGGATGAAAAGAGAGTGCACAGGGCAGAAAAACATGGAAAAATTTGGAAGAGGCCTATTTACAGCAGTGGAGAGAAACGGGCTGATAAGAAGAAGAAGAAGAATATTATTTTCGAACATGTCGTACCTTTAGGACGGAAACGACTCAATAAAAAAATAAACTTTTTGGGAAACTGCAAAAGAAGAGTGTAAATTTTGACACCTTCGTATTCTTTTGTCGATTGTTTCAAATTTTCCGAAGTAAGCACCAAATTTAAAATTATACCGAAGCCATTCACTATGGGAAAAAAGCGTAATAAAAATTGATGATTATAAGTTTAAACGAGACATTTATTTAATGAGTCATTATTAGATTGAAAAAATAAACAAACAAACAAATACACTTTGATAAGAAAGATAATGATATGATTTTTATTGGGTCAGATCAGGTCACCAAAGACATGTTTTTATTTATTTACCAAATGACAAAAAATTAAATAAGTCACTAATATTATCGGTAAGTCGGAACAACGAAACAAACAAAAGCTAAATTGGCCGTTTTAATATTTTAAAAAATAAATTAAAATTGCGATTTCTATCGGAATAAAATTAACTCAACCGGCTTTCGGTCACTATATGTTTGTCAGCGTTGCGTCCTTTACTCAGCAATATAAACACAACACTAATAGCGTCGATTCCGTACTGACACGGAACCTAAATTCTCTGAGTAACAAAAAGACCGATGTAACTACTAATGGAAACTTACCTTGATATTTTTTTATAACATAAAGGTAAGATGATCTGTCTTACGCTTCAGGAACCAGCCCAGGGATTATGAAACACTATTGTGTAAATAATCCATTTAAAAAATATATTTCATGTCAACCATGCCAGGAATCGAACCCGAGACTTCTTGCGTGGTAGGCAAACTCGCTGACCACTACGCTACGAGGCCGAAAAAATAATACATTTGTAAACAATATAATATTTATATTTTTTGATTTTTTATTATTAAACTCTATAGTCAATGATTTTAATAAAAATAACAATAAAAACGCCTCGGTTAAAACATTAATTACAAAAATAATAATAAAAAAAATATTAGCGTTCTTACAATTTACCAAAATATTTCAATTTTGGTGACCATTTTCAACGAGTAGAGTGGGGCTCAAACCTCGGACCTCTAATCTGTGAGTCCACAATACTTGCCACGGGACCGCAATCCGATTCAAATAATATAGTAAAACTTAACAAAATAAATTTTAATGTCAATTTTACCAAACTCATCATTATTTTAATTTAGGGAGTACCTACTCTATGGTTAAAATCCCGCAAAAAGAAATTGACTAGAGATTCGTCGGTCTCATGATATACTGTATTGCGTTTTCCAGACATTAAATAAATACATAATTGTAAAACAATAAATATCGATTCACTGTATTGTATTTTATCATGCCGTGTAGATTTTTCCCGTGATGTGAAATGGGCCAATCATGCGATATCGCGCAGTGGGCTTGTGGTTTGCACGTGCACAGCGATCCAGTCCGGTACGGTACGTTATTTTGTTTACTATTGTATCGTGGCCAGACTAACTAGGGTAAGAACCCCGTACTAAGACAGACAAGTGATTTTTAAAATTTTATTATTCCGTTAACTCAATAAAAAGTACAATACAAAGATTTAGCGACAACATTAACATTAATTTTAAGTGTCAAGCTTTTAAATTTCCCAAGTCCAGGTCGTTTGGGCGATTTGGCGGTTGGGCGGCGGTGGGCGGGGAGGCTGGGGCGGCGCCAATGGGCGGCCCCGATGGGCGGTGGGTCCGGCCCACACACTTGTAGGATTTCCGCCTTTTTCCAATTCCACTCCCACCCCGGGGGTCGCTGATAGCGAACCAGGACGAGACCTTTTTGATTGCAATTTCAAGAACATACATTTAAAAATATATTCAAAATTTAAAGTCGACTTACTGGATTATTCAGAACGATGATCATGTTTTTTTGAGAAATATAAAAGGGTATTTTTTTTTTCATTCATGACATTTTGATACATTGATCCATTAGATTGATATACCAATAAGGGCTAGATTTCTTACTGTCCATGCGCTCTGTAGCTGCAAGACGTGCTGGGACATTTATTTATTTTACAGCAAGCACCCTTGAGGTGATTTTCACAAAAATGGCGCTATATAAATAATCCAAACATATATATATATATTGCTCTGCAACATCGTCAGCAGTGATTAAAGTGTCATCTTGTCACTCACTATTTAAAAAAAAATATATACATAACAATGAAGCACCAACTAAGTAATTGTAATTTTTTGCAATAAACATATATCTAAATCCAAACAATGAATAAATAGTTTAATTAATTTCTGGCATTGCTTTGTGTATGAAATACATTAGCCTTTTTACTTATACATTAACTTTAAAAAAAAAAAAAATCATTTTCGTTCGTAGGATTAACCCAAATATTCCAATTTTGGGGACATTTTCTTTTAGACATAAATAACCGTGTTAGAAAATAGGACACAAGTCGTTATAAACGGGTTTCGAATCTCAGATCTCTGGATTCGGAGTCCTTGCACCTCCCTAAGGATCACAACCTGTTTCAAAACATATACATACGAATATGTAATTCAAAGACAGAAAAACACATTCCAATAAAAAAACAATCATCACAGCTTAATTATGTAATATAGAGTGGACACGTCACAGTAAATAAAACATAAAGCTGCTTTTAAAAATAATATCAACACAAAAATATAAAATATCATAAAATATAAGAATAAACTCACTAAAAATAAGAGACGAAAATACATTTTAAAAATTTACCCAGTAAAATTTATAGCTGGTAAAAACGAGGAAGAGAAATAGTTAAAATATTAAATTAAAAGAACGATTACGTTAATGAGTCCAAGTTTCTAAGATGTTTCGAAAATAATGTACAATTTGGACACATGATTAATTTTAAATAAACGAAGGAGGAAATAGACGAATGCTAGCCTTTGTGGTATATTATATTTTTAAAACAATGCACATAAATTAAAAACGGTTTTATAAAGAAATGTGAATACACACAGAGTCCTTTTTGGAAGATAATAAGGCAATGATGTGGTTGGAGTAGACGAAAATATACAACACAAAAATCAATATGCATATTATATTACGTGTGTGTAGTAAGTACTTGAACATTTCGTTCCAATATGCACAGTAGTGCTTCCTTTTATTGGGAAATGTTTTATACATATAATTTGGGAATTCATAAAAGCTTTCTGCTAACCGGTAAATATGAAAAGTTTACCAATACGAAACGGGAACCAACCTATGATTAAAGAACAACGAGTTCAGAAGACTTTCAAAAACACGATTACAAGGAAAATAATACTTGGTATATAATATATCCAAAATCCCATCTACATACGTACTTTATCATTGTAAGAAAGCTTAGCGGTGTGCTTTATAGACTAAAAAAGCTCTTATTTTTTTTCATCATTTAATTATAAAAACAAAAACTTTGCAAAATATTCAGATTTTCATACTTTTTCTAATAAATATTTGCCTACCTATAATTTATACAAATATTTCAATTTTGGAACCATTTTCTTTTAGTCGTAAATAACCGTGTTGGGAAATGGTAAACAAGGTGTGGAAAGGCGGGGTTCGAACCTTGGACCTTCTGATCCGGACGACACTGGCCACGAGAGCCAAAACCGCCTCAATTACAAATTTAAATAAATAAATAATAAGTAAGAATCTGAAAAAAACTTTCATTTATTTCAATTAAAACCCATATTTACGTGTGCTCAAACACAGGGTGAATGTTAAAAGAGTTTTGAAGAGGCAGTTTTAATTGTTATTTATACTATTTATATATTAATAACTAGTAATTAAGGCAATCTATTGCCTAGACTGACATGTTTCATTCGTGTTTTCAAAAAAGTCTTCATCTCATCGTTGAGAATTACAAACATATTAAACTTAGCGAAATTTGTAATTGTTATCATTTTACATAAATTATTTAATAGTAGCAAAACATAAAAGCAACATTTTAAAAACTTTCTAAGATTAAAAAAAAAAAAAATGAGGTCTTAAGATAAACTCCAATATATTGCAATGTTGAAAGTGTAATCTTTTTCAAATTATAGTAAAAGGGGCGGAAATGAAGTGAGTTTCCTATTTTAATGCAACGAAAAACGAAAAAACAAATTAAATAATCAAAGAACAGTTAATATCATTGATCTACCTAGTATCTCTGATATACAAAAAAAACACGCGAAGGATCACAATCGGGAAAAATAATCTACCTATTGTACAAACAAAAACACACAGTAAACAAGTTTTTCAATCGAAGTTTAGATCAAATAAATACTTTTTTTATATTACATATCTTGATTTCTAAATAAAATAATCATATATCTAGGCGAGGAATAATTTTGTTATATTTTGTATTTTAAAGTAGTTATGTAGTGAATATTTGCGTGGGTCACCAATATTTTTTAACGTTGCTTATGTAACCAATAATGCTTAAAAATATGTTTGAGTATGGTTAATGTGAGGTAATCTTGTATGGAAAAATAACGTCAGAATTTTTTTTGTAGTGAATCCCCATATGCAGGATAAATAAGCAAGATGTGAATGGATCATGGCATAATAAATGGAAAGCAGAATAGGCTTAGGAAGTAAGCCCCTAAGTCTATACAAAACTCCAGTTATAGGTGCAACCTTGGATTTTACATGGTCAAATTGATAGTTCCATGAAAGTTGATAGTCTATAAATAACCCTAAGTATCTTGTGACGTAAACTCTTGATTGATTAAATGGGATCGTGATGCGTGTTATATTAATAATATTTAACTCAAAAGGAGTTTTGTTGTACAGGTTACGTGTTATTAAAATTAAAATATTCATGGACATATTAAATTGAGTTTTATTATAATTTTAAGAATGTAACTTAGCTTTGACAGATGTTTGAATAAAGAGTTATGAAATATGGACAACACTGGATGAATTTAGCCGCATAGAAAAATAAATTATTTTATGGAACTAATTTGGATCTGTAGTCTGGTCACCACATTACATAACTCACATTAATTTAATTGAATCTGTGCAAACAAAAAAATTTCGTATCCTAACATTTAAATGTAACCTAGGCAGAACCCTTCAGTCTTGTGATCAGCGCCTAGAACATTTTGGTCTAGATAAATTGGAAATTGGAAACTTATGAGACAGATTTTCGACAGATATATCTTTATAAAATAATTAATTGTAATGTTGATTCTACATTTTGTTTAGAGAATGTACCCTTGAATGTCCCCTGTCGGCGATTGAAATCGTACACAACATTTTATCTTCCACCCTTCAATAATAATATGGTCCACTTTAATGCATTATCACGTATGTTAAGATTGTAAAATAATGTAAAAAGTAATGCTGATATTGATATCTTTAACGATACATTAAATACTTAAATAAAACTGTAACGCAATTTATAAAATCCAATGATCACTTATGTTAGTTAGTTAAAATAATTTGTAATATCCTGTTAGTAATAATTTATTGTTATAACTTTTATAATTGTGAGATTATGAGATTTATTCGTCTGGAAAATCCAATCAAATACGACTACTCACTGAACGGTGAAATATTATCATCTGTGTCTAGTATACGAGATTTAGGTATTATACTTGACAATAAACTTTCTTTTGCAATTCATATTGAACAAATTATCAATAAATCCTTAAAACTTCTTGGATTTATTGACAGAAGCACAGCTGACTTCAACAATATCAATACCCTTAAAACTCTCTTCTGTTCCCTAGTTCGCCCGCACCTAGAGTATTCCTCTGTTATCTGGTCTCCATATTATGATGTTCACATCAAGAATATTGAAACAGTTCAACATCGATTTTTGAGAAAGATAGACTGGAGGTTGGGCTTATCCAGAGACCTATATACATATAATGAGTTAGAAACTACCTTAAATATATATTCTCTTTAAGACCGTCGAAATAAATCCAACCTTATAGTCCTATTTAGAATTCTCAACTCACTCTTTGATGCGCCTGAACTATTGAGCTCAATAAAATAAAATATCCCAACTAGAAACCTCAGACAAAACTTACTTATTCATACCGATAACCATAGAACAAACTATGGTTTTTAATCCCCTATGCCCAGAATTCTTAGGTCTGCCAACAAACATACCAGTCTTGATTTTTTTTATAACAAGTTGTCTTCATTTAAACGATCACTGAATCATTTTAAATTATAAACACGTCTCTCCCGCTTCCACTTCCACAAAGTCTACTACAAACCATTGAGTCTTTCTACTTTTTTAATATTAATTTTCTTTGTATAAATGTGTCCATAAAAATCCACATTGGGCGTATCTATAAATAAATAAATAAATATTAATCATAGAATTCAATTACACTAGCCAATTAAAAATACATCTATTATGAACTTTTTTTCTTCTTTATTTGGGCATGCTGTGGTCACACATAATTGACGAACAATATTTAAAATTACAATTTGTAATCATTATACCAATATCAAATGTATCGTTTATTGTTTGTGAACCATAATAAATAAAATAAACTAAAATAAAAATAAAATAAATACGTAATTTATTTTCTACCATCTCGTCAACATCGTGAACATATTCGATGGTTTAGGTTAGCAGAATTTCGTTTTCGCTTTCTCGTCGGATTCTCCTCGTTATCCATTTTGAAATTACTTTAATATCCTGCAGCGCGTCACGTTAGATTAATAAGGTAAAACAACTAAACTGACAGCCATTTCTAATGCCACTGAATGAAATGTTTTATACTAATTCCACGTTAAAAGGGAACTTGTCAATGGACAAGTCTTCTTATAACATGGAACTTAAATAGCTATAACAATTTTCTACAAGTTATTTGTTAGATTAGAGTCTTTTTGTTAGATATTGAATGAGGACTAAAAGATATGTAGTTTTAAAAAAATATCGCACAAAAATGTCGAAATCACCAAAAGTGTGATTTGTGCCCTTTTCACAAGAATCGATTAAATCGTCTCGCGTACTACGTCTCACTCTTGATACCACTGATATATTTGGGAGAGAGAGAGACAATTTCACGCGCCACGCGCGCGAGCACCTAAGTTGCCAGTACTTCTGACAGACGCCAATTGAACGTCGTTATGCACAAAGCAGCCAGTCCACAATTTTGGAAAAATAAGATATTGATGTTATAGGATGCTGTAAGGTGCTGCAAGGTCAATTATATGTTCTGCTAAAAACAGCCAGACCGCTTTTACACAAAAACTGTAATAATCAACTTCTGAAAATAGTTTCGATCACAAAAACGGCATTTTTCAATTTGCAGAAAACACCCACTGCACCAAAAAAATCTTACGGAACTTTAAAAATAATGAGAATTGGTCAAATATATAAAATTCTTGTTTGTAATATAAAAAAAAAACTAATGTTTTCATTGCTTATCATTTGTCAAAGTCAAAAACATTCCAACTGTTTCAATCAGTATAGATTTGATTATTCACTCTTTTCACAAAGGTGTTCAGTTGTCAAAAGTCTCTCAGTTTCACTTTTCTATGGCTGGCTGCTTTCTGCATAACTACGTTAAATTAATAGCTCTCCGAATTTCGTCAGGGGTGGTTCACTCGTTCGCGTTGCGAGCATGAGCTGATGGTTTTTTAGCAATTAGATTTAAAATATTATTAGTTTTGACTTCAACTATAAATAATTAAAGCAATTGCCTATGAATATTCCGTATTTTTAATTTAAAGTCTCTCATTTTTTACACGTGTAATGACTACACAGCACCGCAAAGCACGGATGTTTTTGGCACAGTAAGTAAAAAAAAAACTCCTTTTTAAAATATTGGACACGATTTGGCAGGCGAAAGTATATCATACAAAACACGAATTCTCCTTAAAAATACAATTTTTCAAAGTAATATCGAGAAACATGGCGGTTGCAATCGGATTACATATTATTTGTTCTGGGATAGTACAATGGACCCATCTTACAAAGAAAACATTTGTTATAGATTACTTAGAAATACAACAAAGTAAGCACGAAAAGCGACGATTTTACTGTGGACAATACAATAGACATGACAATATTGTCTTGTCCCAGCTCCGAAAACAACCTCGAACAAAAAAATTGTTTATATTATACCAAGATGTATTGGAATTATTGAGAAACGAAATCGATTACCAAAATGTTTTTTTCTGTCTCTATTTCCATCAGAAAAAGACGTGAGGGAGCGACACGTTCACGTCGAGCAAATCGCTATAGTCATAAGGTTGTGCCCGTGCGTGCTCACACGAGGACAATTTCACCTACATACTAGGCAACGCCTGAAAATGATTTCAAATTTTTACAGTTTTTGAACCAGCTGGTTTTATCATTTAAGTAATTCGGTCAGAATGTCAACCGCAAGATCACAAAGATCAACAAATAGAATGATTGAAGGAATACAGATGTTCAAACATAGGCAGAATGGTAAATGTTACTCAGCGTGTAAAGTGACCACATAAACCAACCAAGGGCCTCTGGCCTTATAGATTTTGGGATACGTTATTATTATATTTATTTGTATTGTGTATGTATTTGTATGAATAAAAAAAATATTAAAAAAATAATGACAAGTCGCAAGCCCTGTAAATGCCTAGAATTTCATTTGCCTTTTATAAAATGTTACAGAGATAAATCTGTTGCAATATATGAATAAATTTCGCATTATTTGATACCCCATCTGTTCATCATTCCTTTATCTAGGGTATATTTAGTTTTTTATTGCTTACTTCTTGGTATGAACACTTGACCAATTTACTACTATACTCTATTTTTTATAAATTTATTGATATTGTTTTAACTTTGCTGGAATTCCTCTCATCCATGCGCTTTGTAGCTGCAGGATGATTGGTTATCTAGCTTTAATATATCAACTTTAAAATAACTTAATTTTGTAAACGGGGTCTAGAATTCCAATCGTCTATGCGCTTAGTAGCAGCAAGGCGTGTTGTAATCTTACTCCTTTTTACTATTCATATTATTATTATTTTGTAATACACTAAATTTATTTGTCAATTTTTAAAATGTGTAAATGGGGGCTAAATTTCTAACTGTCTATGCGCTCTGTAGCTGCAAAACGTCCTGTAATCTAGCTCCTATCTATTATAATTTTTGATTGATTTTAATTGAGAACGAGGAACTAGAATCCCAACCGTCCATGCGCTCTGTAGCTGCAAGACGTACTGGGATGTTTATTAATTGTACAGCGCCCTTGAGGTGATTTTCACAAAAATGGCGCTTTATAAATTATCCAACTATATATATATATATATATATATATATATATATATATATATAAGATATATATCAATTATGATTCGCGTGTCTCTATTAAGGTATCAGTATTAAAACGCATGAAAACCAAACTTCAGTATAATTCTTGTAAAATTTGGACCTACTTAAAATATTGTATAAAATTTATTATTAAATTTAGATTTTTTTTATTGTTAAAAGTGCCATAGTTCAAATGTATTTTTTACAACTGAATAAAAAGAAATCAATACAATACAATACAATACAATAATACTTAAGCCCCGATTTCCTACCCCACAGATACGACGGATACTTGAAAGCGCCCCCACTATAAAGCGTTCTTGTTTTCTAAATATGTTTGCAGATATGATACTCAGTAGATACGAGTACCAACCACTTCTTTTCGATAGATTTTTGGAGTAAGAATATTTCAGGATTTTTCTTTAAGTAAATAAACGATAAAAACAATGTGACGATACGTTCTACGGCCGCGAATTTTCTAGAAATGTATCAGATCGTGCAATTATATATTTACATTTCGATGATCGATGATTATTAATTGCTTGTCTAGAGTCGACTATTATAACGGTATCTATGCAAGTCTTCCAATGAATTAAATGATAAGACAATAAAGTGTATATATCGTGAGCACAAAGGGATTTTTTTTTGGAAATTTGAGATTTTTTTTCTAATGTTTGGTGGATGTTATATTTTACTGAAAAAAAACAAAGTCCAGTTTTTTGTTTATAACCCGCTAAGCCTCTATTTTGAGGCTTGTCAGCAGGTGAGATAGAGGGGATATTGAAAGAGGTAATTTTAAATTCACCACAACACCCAAACCAATTCAGAAAAAAATATTTCTCGGATTTTTTTCTTGCAACTAGCGGGAATTGAGCCCGCAACGCCAGTTTCACAGTTGGCCGTCTGTCTAATCAACTGCGCCACGGCGCCTGTCAAATATACTTGTACATATATTTTTTTACAAAATTAAAAATTGTATATTGATCAAGTTAGACTATGAACATCTGCTAGAGGAAATATTGACAAAACCAAAACACTTCCTTACAAACAAAAAACATTGCTTTACATTATACATTGCTTTATGTCACATTGTCGGCCTCGTAGTGTAATGGTCAGCGCATTTGCCTACCATGCAAGAGATCTCGGGTTCGATGTGGATGTGAAATATATATTTAGTTCGGATGTGAAATATATATTTAAAATTGTATTTTTACACCAGAATATTTCACAGTCCCTGGACTAAAGCGTAAGACCGATCATCTTACCTTCATGTAACAAAATTGATCAAGATACGCTGCGATTGGTGTACCAATGTAGTGCCCTATGCACCATTAAGTGCGGACAGGGAATAATTATGATTTTATCACATCCTTTGTCTATGAGCAAAAGAAACTTAAAACCAAAAGTGTACTAAACAACAAAACTATTCATTTGTGACTATGTAAAAACTTCAATCACGATTTGCTAACAAACAAGAATTCTGACCGGCCAGTTTTACTTGCACGCTCACGCTCGCGATATATATGATTGGTTTATTATGCGCATAAAATTAATTAAAAAACAATAAAACAATATAGCGATGGAAATTTTACTTGATATTTTCTTTAAATTTAAAAAGTACGGTAAATAATTTTATCATGTTCCTTTTTTGTGTGTGATCCATGCGTTATTAGATGTTGTTTTAAAAAAGTCAACACGGTACTTTTTTGGCTCGTATATTTAATTAGTCTCTAAAAACGTAATCTTACGATTGGAAATTAAATAAATGTTTAGCATGAGAATATAGATTGAGAGTTAATAAAATGGAAACAATAAATAATTACAAGAGTGCTAAATATTTTTGGACTCAGCGAAGCATTTTCTGAACAAATTAGGAATCGCTATTGGTAATAACATCATATGAGAAGATGAGTAATCATTGGAGCTTATATGAGATTCACGCTAGGTTACATAAACAACACGATCATTTTCGGTATCCGACCTGTTGAGGTGTAAACGAAATCTGTCGGTTTGCTCCACTAGCTAGATCACATTAATTAAGGGTGACAAGTCAAGACGTAGAATCCACGTACCGATATTATGAAAACATATCGTGAACAATGGTTACTTTGTTCAGAAACATAAATCTACTTTAATATAATGGATATTATTACATTGTAAAATTTTTATATCCGTTCCTGAGGCCTTAGATGATAAAACAGGGGAGTTCGCTTTTTGCCGTTCTGAAGTTGAAAATGCAGAAAGTATCGCAATACTATTGTATGCATGAATAAAACACCGAAGTCGACTTTGGTTGTAAAAATGCATTTTTTAAGTTGAGGTAAAAATCTGTAGTCCACTTTGTTTTAATGCAAAAAATATCAGTAGTCTCAGATACACTTTTTTCAAATGCACTATTTTTTATTAAAAAACAATTAGTTTAGACTAAAAGTTCGTTATAGATAGAAATTATTTGATTCGGTTCAAAAGTTATGATATATATTTTGGAAGTCGAAAATTGCAAAATCTTGTTTCCTGAACATTTTGTTAAATGCCACTTCCGTGGTTTTTCCTCAAAGGACAAATAAAATATATCACATCTTATGTATTTATTTTGAAATCCACCTTCTTTAACGTTCTGAAATAACACTAGCTGCAATATTTCGATACACCGTCAAGTGTTTCAAATACCTGGACTGGTATTCTGAACGAAATTGCGTGCGAAGAGATCGCTCCGTTAGCGTGAATTTGGTACGTTAAAACGCGTTAAAAATGCGTTTTCTACGCGCGTTTTTGCGTACAGAATACCACTCCTAGGAGTATATGCTACGAAAAATAGCAACTTTAAAAAAAAACTGCGAGTGTGGATAGGAATAGAAGGCGCCTCATTCAACACCATGAAGGCGGTCTGGATATAGGAAATTTACTAAGTGAAAAACAAATGCCGCCTGTATAATGCCTGCATAACACCTATTTATTCAATTTTATTTAAAAATATATATTTATATTTTTCTATTATTATTTTGTTTATTGTTTCGATTATCTTGTATATTGTTTAATATGTTAATAAGTGTTTTTAATTTATATATAGAAGAATCCCGACTTAACACGGAATTTTCTAACAAGTCGGGACATAAAAAAATATAATTGTGCTCTATGATAAAATTGTGTATTTTGTACATTAAATAAATAAATAAATATTGGATGAGAATCGTTACACCTCGCTAGGACTAAAAAAATCGAAATTCTGAGTTTTGAGAATGAATGTCGCAGAAGAATCTTGGGTGTACGGTGGTTTGACTTTGTTAGGAATGAAGTAATAAGATAACGGACGCAGAAAACTCCGGTGACAACTGTCTTCAAGCGAAGGCGATACGGTTAGCTAGGTCATGAACTGGGGTGAGAGCTTTAACCACGCTCGCCCATTTACATGGCATCTGGTTTTCAACGTCTAGACATCCACTGCCGACTGTTCGTCCGACTGATGGTCAGCAGTTCATGTCAGAACAACGGGACGCGAACCCGACTTGGGAAGATGCACATGAGCTAGCAGCCGACAAACGCCTAGAGGATCTTCAACGACACCATATTTTCCAACTAGGGGGCGGACATGATGATGAAATAATGTACATCACAAAATGTACACTTTAATTCGTACATATATAAGCAAATTACATATTATACAATATACATACATGCTTTGTAATAACCGGAACTTTCTCAGATGCGTGTAAAAGATCAATGTCTCAAGTGATATTGTTGGACATACAGATAGTTCTTCCAACAGACATAATTACCGCTCCGGCAAGTTAATCCTTTATATTGAAATGTCAAACAGTTAAAATGTGTTTATTGTGTATGCAGATAATGGGTAGAATTTCGTTTTAAAATTTGTCAAGGTATCCAAAATAAAACACTTTCATTGGATTTAATTCAACTTTTTTTTTAAATATATCTATGCGATGCGTTTCGTCTTGTAAGGACATTATCAAACTAACTTAAATATTTACAAAGTTTCCTTATACACTAACGATAACAATATTGATATTTTTTGTAGATATCTTGATAAAACTTTATGGTTTATGATTTAAATAAAATTATCAATAAAAATTATTGCTTTAGATTCATTTTTATTTCATTCTTGACCAAGGAGCGCTTTCGCCTAAGAAGGCATCTTCAGGACTGGTTGTACACATTTTACTAAATCATTAACAATAATTGCTGTTTAATGATATATGTGCATAATAGTGTACATATTTTACAGTATCTAATAAGTATAGAGGATTTTTATATAGACTAAGAAGAGCAGTATATACAAATCGATTTTTAATTACGTTACTTTTCCTCGTATATATGAAAATCCTCAATACTTGTTAAATATCCCCATAAACTACGTGCATAATGGTGTCAACACACCATTACGCACCTATATCATTAAACATCAATTATTGTTAGTATATAAGGAAAATTGGTAAATATTTAAGATAGTTTGATAATGTCCTAAAAAGACGAAACGCGTCGCATAGATTAAAAAAGAAAAAATAGTAGAATTGAATCCAATAAGAGTGTTTTATTTTGGATAACTGACCAAATTTATTTTTTTTAATGTGGATTAAAACTTGTAGTGTTCTTATTTCACACACATACCTAACTTTAATTTTTATCCGCCCGGACACATAAATTATTTTTAGATTTAATGACCGGGGTGCAAATAACATGAAACCTTTTAATATAAAAATCAAACACTGATTTGATTTGATTTATTTTTACAATATAAAAACGAAAATTTCTGAGACAATGATATGCAACCTTATATTTTTATTACTGCTCCGTGAAATATAAATAATAATAAGAATGCAAATGGTAAACAAGCTCTGTAAAAATGAGTAAAATGAAATATAATGTAACCTTTGCAAAATCGGTGAACTGCAATAGCACATAATGGCAAAGAAGAAAACGAGATTCAAATATTCGCATCACTTTTCGGGGCAATATTGTCTTACTGAAATCAATTTCGCGTTAAAGCTAAAATTTTCAAAAAAATCTGCTTCTGGTTATACTAGATATTCTGTGTTAGTTTATCGAGTGGTTGATTATATTACATTTTATAACACACTTAAAGCGAACTTAAGCGTAGTGACATGGAGAAAGTTATGTTTATAGTACGCACTAACCCAAAATTGAAAAATATTGACAAGTGGTGGAGAATTACTTTGAATAGGAATATAAAAGTAGATGCTTACATAAATAATGACCGACTAACTGAAATTGAGCATGTTGAAACTTACTAACTAACAATAGACAGACAACTGACATGGATAATTCATATAAACAATTTATTTAGCAAAGTGGCGACATTATCGAGTCTTTTTAAAAAAATTAAAAACTTTGTTCCAAAACGGAAACAATTCTAATGTACGAAGCCTATGCAAACACTAAAATATGTTATATGCAACTACTATGGAAACAGGAAATCAAAATGACATAAACAGACAGCAAAATAAAATGTTAAAGACAATATATAACAGCAACTAAAGAAATTTTTAAACAAACTAAACAATTGAATGTAACTGAACTCTTTAAACTAGAATCCTATAAATGTATTCATAAATTAGCCACTGATGTAATTGTAGACCAAGAATTAAAAATTGAAAAAAAACTGTGGTTAACATGAACACAATACGAGAATATCAGAAAAATATCATATCCAACCTTCTAAAACGAGAAAAAAACAATCGAGACTAATAAACCATGGACTGAAATTATATAATAAACAACCAGACAAAACTAAACAAAAGACTCAGACAAGCTTTACAAAGGATGTTAAAAATACTATTATTAAATTAACAGTAGAATGTTCATTTTAAAATTTAAAATATTTTGTTTAATGTATGTAACCCGTAGGGGTTTATCGATGAAAAATTTTAAAATAAAAAAGCTCAGGGGTGGTATTCTAAACGCAAAAGCGCGTAGAAAACGCATTTTTAACGCGTATTTACGTACTAAATACACGCTAACACAGCTATCTCTTCGCGCGCTATTCCTTTCATAATACCAACCCAGGACATACGTGTATCATAATGGCAGATCAATATTAAGAGGAATCACGGTCTCGCTTTTCGTTGTACAAACGTATTTCCGTAGTTTCTTCCTGGATTATGGCACTAGTGATTTTTACAGACTACAGAGGTTTATCATTAGCGTGTCTCCATCGCATAATTTTTTTGATGAACTGTTTCATATGGGAGCTATGACCATCTTTTAAAAGCGCCCAGTTATATCGCCCGTCTTCGTACGAACGGTATACAAAGATTTTTTTTTCTCAAAAACAGACATAGAAAATTTGATTTTAATACTTTTTCTTTTAAAAAAGAGACCTCGATATTGACGATTTTAGTTAGACATAATCAGTCCAAAGTAAAATTGTCTTTTTTGCACAGTATAGGGGTGGCATCTGTGAGAGAGTGACAGAAAAACAATGTTCAAATACCCATCCCTTAAATTTCTCCTCCACCGCATATCCTCTGAAATAAATAAGCGTATCAATGGCTCAGTTTCATACAGAGATAATTAGAAATGATTCGTTTTGAGAAATAGCTGACCAAAGTATTGACAGATCTAAATTAATTTATTACAAATAATTATTTATCACCTTGAGTGGAGTAAGTTAGAAGTGAGTGAAGTAACCTCGGAGTGCCTAAAGGCGCTTAATTGTGTCGGTGAGTGTAACAGTGTGGAATTAACAATGTCTTACATATGAAACTAGGGATAGAAAAAGATAAGGTTACCAATGAGGAGAAAAATGGAATCTCAAAACTCATTGTAAAAGGGATTGAAGCTGTACAATGAGTAACCTGAAGAAACAAAGGAGATAGAAAAGATCGAAATATTTCTAATTAATTTGAAAAAATATGTTATTGAGAAATTTTAATAAAAAAATTGTAATGTTATTTAAAGTTTACATTAGTTCTTAAAACGTTATGAATTAACTTAATAAAGCATAAAAAAAATATTATAACAATAATTTGGGTACCTGGACACTCAAACATCGACGGTAATGAGGCAGCTGATGAACTGGCAAGGCTGGGAGCTGAGACAGCCCCAATAAGCCCTGAACCCTACTGTGGGTTGCCTAAATGTGCTCCTTGTAATGAGTTTAGGTCATGGACCAGGAAGCAGTGTTATGCTCTGGCAGAAAGTACCTGGCCAGAACCATGCGAAGGAACTGATGAAAGGGTATTCGCAAAGTTTTCCTTTTGACCAAAAAAAGCTCAGCCGACATCAAGTAAGGATTATCACTAGAGCCCTTACAGGGCACTGCAGATTGAACGAACATCTTGCTAGAATGAACCTTTCCGAAACTTCTAGATGTAGGTTCTGCAGTGCCGATGAGGAAATACCTATACACATTCTATGTGAATGTGATGCTTCACATCATAAAAAGTTACCACTGGTTTAACCTGAGGATGTTAAAGACCTCTCCCCCTTCTTAATAGCCCGAGACTTTACGGATCTGGGCTTGAAAGGGGAGATTTACTAAAATGTAAACTCTCGCCTTCCACGGAGTAGCCAGGCTCTTTATAGACCTGGTCTTGGAGGGCGAGAACTATTTACCCGGGGACCCATCAAAATAGGTCTTCACAGGTCGCAGTGACGTCAGGAGGTTGCATACCACTGACCCCCACCACTAAGAATATACCTGTTAATATGTTTATGTGAAATATATGCACGATGGGCACGAGTTTTAGGATTAAAATTGTTAAGAAAATGATCACAACGTTTTAAATAGTAATGGAACTGAGAGATGGTAAAGGTTGTGTATTTTTTATAAAAACATATGTCTAACAAAAGAAAACCAATGGTTTTTAAGAGTTTATGCCGTTGTAAAATTGAAAGGTGTTTTATTTTTATACAATGAAAAGCATATCTCAAAAATGTTTTAGCTGTCACTCCATGGAACTGAGCCATCGATATTTATTCTTTGTTACAATATTCTGGAAAATAAATAGGTACCTAAGAAAGAAAACGTAATCAACATTATCAATGTTATGCTTAAAAAGATGGGGATTTATTCATTTTCAGAAACATCGACTTAAAACATAAAATTTGTAAACATATCCTACGTGAAATACAGTATTAATTAAATTAAACGAAACAATAAAGATTGACGCAATTAAGACTCGCTTCAACAATAATACACGCGAGCTAAGAAAAACATAACACGCTCGCACATCCGGCAAAATAGTGTAAGAAGATTTTGTAAAAATTTAGTAAGTGTAACAAAAAAGATAAATTAAAACAAATAATATTGTATGCATTTATGTAAAAGAAACCAAGAGACAATTTCCGTTTGACGCGTGACCAAATCAACATAAAACTCGAAGCAATATATATTTTTTAAATTATGGAATACTAGGTTTTACTCGCGGCGTTGTTTGCGTGGTATTAGGGAGAAATATTTAGGTAATGAATTAGTTTTGTTGTTTATCAATAAGAATTTTCCCGATGGAATGATATATTTTATTCGGATTGAAAGTAGCTTGGTCTTACAACTGTCGCTATGAAAAAAATACCATGATCCGTTAGTCTGTGGTGACGTAGAATCGTTATTTCGTTAGGAAATTCAAAATTCTGCTACAAAACCAAAACGAAAAGCAAACCAAACCAACAATAGATAAATCGAGTAAGTTTATCAAATTTAAAAAAATAAGTTCAAATCTTTTATTTTTGACATCCCAACTAACCGCTTACTTATTTTCAAAAAACGTTGCTCATTGTTGCTATATGAACACATATATTTTTTTGTACTTTTTGTAATTCGGGATAAAAATAAGTTTCCGGTTTTAAAATTCACCTCTCCGGTTATACCTATGCAAAAAAATATGTCAATCGGGCGCTCCGTTGACACGTGAAGAAAACACAAACAAACAGACACACTTTCGCATTTTTAATATAAGTACAGAGGTTAGAAGTATATATATATATATATACTATGGATAAATAATACGGACTAGTATGGATATTATGGATAAGTAAACTAACGTTATTTTTTTATACAGCTTGTCCACCGCATACCGCACACCGCATCTGAGGACATACGTCTCTTTGGCTGTGCCCACATACACGAAAAATTTGCGAGCGAGAAAATCTACCTGCAGGAGCTCTCTGTAATCTGGTAGCCTTAGCATCTTTGTGTTGAAAGGAAGTAATCCAAAAGTACATTATATGTACTTCATTGGATTAAGAAGAGAGAAATGTGAATTCTTCACTGACTGGGATTAAATTGATCGGACATGATCAATTTGCCGAAATGATTATTTATATTTTTTATACAGACAAACACAAGTAACAGTAATGAACTTAGCTATTCATGTTAAAATCTTAGCTTTGATTTTAGTAAGATTTATTTATAATTATAATTGTCTGTGTTTGGGTGGATAAAGAATACAGATTTGCGTGTGAAATAGAACCAAGGTTGTTTTCAACTCTCAAGTGAAAACCCTGGAAAGGTCAGATAGAGTGGAGAAAAGTTCGCCTTGTAGTGTAAACGTTAGCGCGTTCGCCTACAATGCTTGAGGTACCGGATTAGATTCCCATGAAGGTTTTTATATATTTGAAAGTTTTAAAATGTACAGAGGTTCTTTGTTTCAGATCCCGACTAGCTAGGAAATTTCCGCAGGCGGGACCTTATTTATTAAATGTGTTATTTTTTCATAAAATAATGCTTCAAAATTTCAAAAGATGATAATATCAAAAATTAAAAGTAAACGTAATTTAGAAAACATTCCGATAGTAATAAAAGTTGAAGCATTTATATAAATTTAAAAAAAAAATATGATCAAAAATAAAACATAAAGTTAAATAGTAATAATAATAAGAAAATGAAAACAAACATAAAATCAAAACATAAGAAATAAAATAATATATGTTGGCTTGATGTATTTTACTGTCCCTGTTCGGGCACCTAAAAGGTTAAGACTGATCACTTTACCTTCATGTAACAAAAGATCGATGTACGCTGAATTTGATGTTACAAGTAGTGTCCTATGCACCATCCGGTGCCGATAAGGGTTTGTTGATGATGACGATAATTTATAATATAAGCCGCACAAAAGAGAACAAAAAATGATTTACAAATGAAATAGATAGCAAAACTTGTTTGTTTTTCTTAAATCTTATGACGGAAGAAAACACTATTTTCAAAACAATTTCAGTAACTAATCACCTGAATCTACATTAATTTGGTCATATTATGATTGAATAACTCTCTCAAAAATGATCTACTAAAATAAACAATTAAAAGAAGAAATTAATTATTTTTAAACAAGTAATATTTTTTATAATTAAAACAGAAATAAAAACATTTCATTAGTTATTATTATTTATTGTTTTATTTACCGGTTTCGGAGCTACATTAGCTCCCTTATCAAGGTATAATGAATAAATGGATTCAATCCTTTTTTTAAATTTAACAGCGTTTACTTACTAATACACATGGATGTAATAAATTTAAAGTCTCTAGTCTGTATGCCATGTTGTATTTTGTGTTTGTTAACATATGCAGCGTTTTGATTTATATTTAAATTATATAATGAATAACCACAAAATTAGTGCTTCAAATATACATTTTGTAAGTAATACAGAAACAATGTTTGTAAAAGTTTTAAACTGTTTTCTAAGAAAAGTTGCATAGTTTCTCGGATTGCAAAGGGGTAATTATACCGATATTGAAATCTCTCAATCAATCTTCATTGGAGAAACAGAGATGGAACTTACGTGCATTTTCAAAACACTTGATGGTGTCCCATCTTTGTTGCGATCAATGTCTTTTAATGTTCCCAACCGTGTCACCAGATGTCAAAATCCGCAATTTATTTAGAGCAATTTTTGTTTTCATGTCCTAATTTCTAGAATGTGTAGATTAGTTAATTCGTCACACAACTTGAAATTCTTTGGGATAGATCTTCCGGATTTTCGTAGATCTCTTTGCCATTAACACAGTGTAAGATGAAGATTAATTTGCATGGGTAGACTTAAAAGTCTTATATGTTGATCGTGTTTTGTATATAAGTTTCTTCTTATAACTGTTGTAATTAGCTTAGGACTTATATGTAATGAATAAGCAATATTTTATAGTAAATAAGCAATATTTTAAGTTGCACTGATTTTTATAAAATCGAGACTTAACTGAGCAGTGACCGCAAAAATCAACGGACTAATTAAACTTGATCGGGTTGTGGTCCTGTGGCTAGTGTCTCGGACTCACAGACCAAAGGTCCGTGGTTCGAATCCTACTCCACCCAAACTCGATTCCATTTTCTAATAGTGAGTTATTTACAACACGTTGAAAATAGCCCTCAAAATTAAATATTTGGGTAAATCATAAGAACGCAAATATTTATTAATCTATAAAAAAAAAAAAACTTATATTTATATGAAAATTAAGAGTTACGATATTTTGGCGAACGGCAAAATAAATTAATGCACGGCTTGAAAATATTCTCGTCGATTTCTGTTTAACGAATTCAATACTCGCGTGTTTACCCGCCTGAGAAGGCCCTGCTAATTTTGTTTTCTCGGATATGTTTTTCGTTATACAATAACATGGAGCGGGGATGAATCTCATATATCGCGTGTAATTCTAATTATCAACGAATCGGCGCATCGCCCGGAGCGATCATCCCTATCTTCCCGTAGCAAAGGGGGAGAGATATGGATATGTTCCCTACCTGGAAACTGGAAACAGTCGACAAACCATTTGGATAAATACAAAAATTGGGAAAATTTATCTTTTGGTTTTCTGCATGAAATGTGTCCCGACATCCCTACGGATAAATTCCTATTTCTTTAAAACTATTTTAACAATTCAATGTTTGTTTGTTTATTGATTGATTTCAAATAAACAGCGTAAATTGTCTTTAAAAACGTTGAATATAAAAAACTAAGAAAATATATCAAAAACAATCAAATTGCTGAACTATAACAATAGTAAACAAGTTAAAATATATAAATGTAAAAAAATGAAAAACATTATCATACATATAAAATAGTCTAAGAATTATATTGCGATTGAAAAAATTCAATCAAACTTAATTAGTAACTAGCACTTGTTGGTCCAGAACAAAATATTTCTTCCAGATACTCATATTGATTACGATATCCGTAAAGTCTGGAGGCGAGTGCATGTGATAGTTGATTCTAGAAAATGCAGAATAAAAAGGAAATCTATGGCGGGTATGCCGACCAGGTACGTGGATACACAACAACCCCAGTAAACCCGGACAGACAAAAAATTATTTGATTATTTTATCAAGGAATCGTGTTGTAGATTTACAAATATGTGGAATGTTAAATTCAAAAGAAAACGTAAAATTATTATAGATGGTAGAAGACATTTTAGTTCGATTTTGATTCTTTAAATCACATATCGCAAAAAGTGGATAGGTGTGGGCGAATGTGCTGTTTTTGAGAAATTTTCAGAAGATAGGTACTAAACCGTTTTCCTGAGGACTTATAAAAACACGTGTAGATTCATCAAATACTTTAAGCGGACAATATTTATGTTGATCAGTTTTGTGTAAGTAAATCGACAAGTCGCAATTTTGTACAAAAATTAGAGTTAAAATAAAGATCGGACAATCGGTGTATATGACGATTCCTAAATTCTAATAGATATGGTAAAAGGTCGAGTTTCGATAATAAAATAAAGGTAAAACGGAGATTCAAAGGAAGTATGGTGATTGTTTTGACGGGGTAAAAAATGACCACTTTTTTTTTTTTATTTGTTTATTTTTCCACTCACATATTATTTACAAAGAAATATAATTACAAAAATATGCTTTAGAAAAATACATCTTAAAATTAAGCTATAACATGAATTTGAAAAAATGCCCACAAAGACTTCAGCGTCTGAGCGTGGGCCATTCCTTTTTTAATTATTAAAAAGTTACTAGCATATATATATGGTATGACATGAACATAATAAGAAAAGAAAAGAAAAATAAAAGAAAAACTAAATTAATATTTGCTGAAATTAAGAAAACATGATTTACATATTTGCAGTTATTTTTTATTTTTATTATTTTTTTTAAGAATGTGTCTATCTGTTCCTAATCACACAATGACATGTTTATTCGTAGACTTTCATCCTTCTCAAACAAATCTCAGTCACTATTGAGTTATCTATCTGAATATGTAACAAATGTCGTTTACAAAGTGCGAATTTCGTGATTCTCCTCGGAAATGGGGTAATAATAATAAAAGCACCAAAAATCCCGGCTAACCCGAGCGTCAAGTCGAGCTAATTCCGGAGCCGTAACGGGGAGCAGAGTGAAGTAGTGGTCATTTGGGACGTATTCCGCGGGCGGGATGTCTCAAGTTACCTCCACCGCCAGCGCCACCGCCTGGCGCAGTCGACGGTGCGCGGGCGCGGGCGCGGGGGACCTAACGAGGAACTTGACAGAAAATATATTACGGAGACCCGCGATCAAATTGGCATTTGTGAAACTGAGAAATTTCAGTATTCATTTAACCAAAATTTATAAATTTCGGTTATTTAAAAAAATATATATAATCGCATATCTTTTTGTCGTATACGCTTTCGGATAAGTAATATCTGCCAATTACGTAAATAATACTGCTGCTATACCAGTTGTATCAAATAAATATTTGATAGAAAACTTTTATTTTCGAAGCACTGTGAAATGGTCTGAAACGAAACTATGCTCATTCTTGGGTTTGTCACATCAGAAATACCAAATATTGTAATATAATTAATGCAATTAAATCATTGTACTGCTCGCTGGTGGGGTCAGAATTTCCATCTCTAATCTGGTCATATATTAATAATGTTTATATTGATAACTCAGAAAGAGTCCAGCGAATGTCCTTCTGAGATATCTTATTTATGCTTTGTTTGTTTATAACATCTTAAGAACTAATAAAATCTTATTAATTAATTAATAATCGTTATCAAAATTTCTCTAGAACGTGATTTTTTAAATTAATTTGAAATATTTCAATGCTTTTATTTCTAACTTAACTCATTGTACAGCTACAATCCCTCGTACAATGAGTTTTGAGACTCTGTTTTTCTCCTCATTGGTAAACTTATCTTTTTTAATTCCTAGTTTTATTTGTACGACATTGTAGGTTAAATTTGCTTAAGTTATTTAATTTATTTATCTCCTTAATTATTTTAAGTATGAAAAGTGCTAAATTATATTTCATTTGTTGCTTTAATGTGGGCAAGCCAATTTCTTTGCGCATTATTTCTACATAATGATTTCTTATTGGAAAAATCGCATTTATCTTCGCTTTCAAATACAAGCATAATATATAGATGTGCCTAATGTTATAGAATCTCCTCGTTCGGAAAATGAAATAAACTTTAGGATTTCATTTAAGACCACCGGACATAAATTTTTAAACAAAGTACGTCCAGTTTTCTCCATTAGTACGATTTCATCTAAACGCCAAAATTATAAATTAATGTCCATAATAATACCTGTAAATTATTTTTCCTATTGATTTATGAAAACTATTTTACATTTTAACTTATGTGTAAGTATCGACTTATTTTATTTCTAACAAATCGGGACATGAATATGGAAAGGGTCATGTAGGTTGTAAATAACCGTAAAATAAACAAATCTTGTTTAAATTATATTCGAGTACTTACATCAAATTATTGATAAAGGAACACGTAGTAAATACATTTGAATTACTCTTTTGAATATTTTTGAACATATATTTCTCAATTATACTGTGTGTAATTTACTGTTTAAAAAAACATATCTACAACATTTTTTTAATTCTGAAAGTGATTATTTAATTAAAAAGTAACTCTGTATCAATAAAGCCCTCAGCAAGTAAAATTTATTTTAAAAATCGTATAATCCATAAAATGTCTTGAAAGGGGACATTTTTTTTGTTGCCGGATTCTTTTATAGTGAAAGGGTTTAAATACAATTTTGCAAAACCTCGACAATATTCTCCAAACATCTTAAGACATGCGTTGTAATAATGTACTCAAATTTAAGAATACACTTTTCTCAATGGAACGAATATCGAATACCTTACAATACCGTCCTATTCGAGTATGCTAGTGATAGGATTAGATTATAGCAAGCCATTTAAGGATTGAATATTTAATTCTAAAATGGTGGATGTTATTTGGGGGAGGTAGTAAATAAGATGGTCTACGTTACCACCATAAACAGTATTATCTCAGCTAATCGAAATGAGATGTCTTAATCTAAATTATTAATGAACACTGTAATTATGCTTCAATCTGTTTTGGAGTGCTGTGGACAGGAAATAAATTTATTATTGCCTTCTATATAATTCAGGAGGGATATCGATCGGTATATAGAAATGTCTTACCGCATAACCGAATATCGCAAGCAACTACACTGGTTCAGAATTAGACACAGAAGAAAAATTCACATTCCATCACTTCTTTAAAATATTCCCACTTCGCCTATTTATCTGAGAGAGCTCTTCCAACCTCTATCACAGCACGGGATATCTCTTCGTTCTAGTGAAGAGAGAACCCTTTCAATACCCATTCACCGCATCAATTATTTTGCCTCCTCTTTCACAGTAATAGCTGCTCAATTTTGGAATAACCTACCCACTAACGTCAGAGACGCACTTCTTTATTCAAATTCAAATCACGTATGAAATGTCACAGCCTTATTTTTTGAGTTTTTCCTTTCTCCTTCTTCTTTCCTTCCCTCTTTACCCCTCCTCTCTTCATAGAATGAAGTAGATGTTTAATCATTAAATATATATATATATATATATGTATATGTACATCAATGTTTTGTTTTATAGTGAAAATATTATCATATACCATTAATTTTCTCCAATTGCACGGTTCGGGTAGGTAGAAAGAAATTGCCCTAAGGCAATATTACCGCCCTTATGCATATATGTATATGTATGTAAAGTGTTTAAATAAACAAATAAACGGCATTCTTTATCCCGTGTTCAGGCGGATGGAGAATAAAGTTCTGTGCATGTAAAAGAGCCTGAAACGAGCGATTTTGACTTGATGGCTACTCTCAGGTAAAAACCTGAAAAAGTAAATAGAGAAGGGATAAACGAGCGTCGTAGCTAAGTTCTCGGGCAATTCGCTTACAATTGTTGAGGTTTAAGTTTCGATTCCTGGCAGGGTCAACATAAAGATTCGTTTTAATGGTGGTTTAAGATTACAATATTTCACTGTCCCTAGACTGGTACCTGAAGTGTAAGACTGGTCACCTCACCTCGATGTAACAAAAAGTGATATAGATACGCTGCGATTAAACTGCCAACGCAATGCCCTACGCTCCACCCGGCCCAAGGCCCCAATTACAAAGGGTATTCATCAGTGTTATCGTTAACTATTTATATAGTAATATCTAATTTTGTGTATTGAAATATGCGTATTTTAATGAAAATATAAAGTGCCGTCGTCGATAATCAGCCAATTGTAATATTGATTTAAGTATAAAGTTTATATTTGAAGCACTAACTTTGTGGTTATTCATTATAATAAAATAAATAAAACAACTTTGTTTTTAACCACTAATTTTTATTTTTCACCGACCGGTTTCAAAGCAAACAAGCTTCTTGAACCTGATAGAAATAAAATAAAAAGGAATCAATTCATTAGTTACGTAAACCTTGACAAAGAAGCTTGTTTGCTTTGAAACCGGTCGGTGAAAAATAAAAATTAGTGGTTAAAAACAAAGTTGTTTTATTTATTTTATTTATTGATTTAAGTATTTTTATTTTTTCGTGCAGATAATTCGATTTACTCAAAAGACATCTAAAGATAACTCTATTAACATGCTATTGTAATACGGGCACATTATAAAAATGTTTGAACACAAAGTTAATGGTTTAAACATAAATAATGAACTTTATTTATTTAAAAGGTGTATTTTAATGTAACCGCGTATTCAAATAATGGAAAAAAAGGGAAGATAATGGAATTGAATTCAACGATTGTGCTGAATTGTTGAGCAAAGTGTTCGCGTACAAATCGGAACATCAGTGGAAATGAATACAGATGATCTTACCAATGTAAACGGAATAAATGGGACAAAGGCAACGTTAATGCAAAGTCGGACGCCGCGTGATGCGGTGCGACGCCGACGGCACGAACGCGGCCGGCGCCGGGGCGGCGCGGCGGCGGCGTCAGGACGCCCCGCGGTGGACCGACGCCACGGTGAATGGAGATTTCAGGACAAACTCGATTTCGGAAAAAAAATAATATTTAGTCCCGTTACCGCAGACATTTATTAACAAATTAAGTTAAGTTAATACTAGAACCTAAAAAAAATAATTAAACGAATAACAGATGGTTTTTTCACCACAACAGATCTACAATACTATCTCCTACATCATACAAATGTATAGTCCATTCAATTTTTTTCTAACCCCTGTTTTATGTGTGCGTAACGCTAAGATTTCATAAACATTATTTTAGCGTGCCTGCTAACACAAACAAAATTTGTACGTTTACTTAAAATGGCCCTCAAAATTTAATATTTGGGTAAATCATAAGAACGCAAATATTTTTTTTTTAAAGTAAAAAAAAAAAAACTTGATTTATCGACAGGCACTAACACATAAATGTAGGGTTATAAAACATTCGAACGCACACATTCTATATTTACCATTCATATAACTAGATAATGCAAATTTTCTATGCCCGGGCGGAACAATATGAAATTCTGAGAGTGAAATAGAACCATAACCCCGGATGAGTATTTTCTACTAGAGGGAAATCGAGTGGGGACAAGTTCACCTCGTAGAAAAGCGTTTCGCGCATTTGCCTACCACGCTAGCGGTTCAAGGGATGATTCCTGGCAAAGTGGATAGAAAATACTTTCATTTTAAAGGTGATTCGAACTGCGATTTTTCATAGTTCCTAGACTGGGACATTCATTTATTTTATTTATTTAACTTTTTGTACACAATGTTATTTGTACATTGGCGGACTTATTGCCAAATGGCAATTTCTCCCAACAAACCAATAAAATAGAAGTTTACTTTTTATAATTCAAGTTACAGAACATATTTAATAAAAAAAAAAGATTAAAAAGCTAGAGATATAAAAAAAATATAAATAAACGTAATAAATAACCTTAAATCAAAACTATAAATCAATGGGAAAAAGGAAAAAAAAGAGGAAAGGAGGAAAGATTAAGGAAGATAAAGGAGATGTTTCTTCAGACGTGATTTAAACAAAGAAATTGTAGTAACATCTTTGATGGTGGATGGGAGATGATTCCACAGTCGAGCCGCATGAACACTATATGAGTTAGAGAAGAAAGAGGAATTGTGGATGGGTATTAAGAGAGTGCCTTGAGAATAAGAACGAAGAGGTAAACCATGAACTGATAAGCGTTGAAATTTTTCGCGCAGGTATATAGGAGCGTTAGGACTATGAAGTACATTGAACCGAAGTGAAAGGGAGTGATAATACATAGTACACAAGTGTAATAACCTTCAATGATAAAACATTTATTAAAAACTTACATTTTAAAACAACGAAAAGCGCAGCAATTTGAGTACCCATTCGATACCCTTTGGACCGCTCGGTGCGAATAAGAACATTGGTGCAACAAAAAAATTATGCGTTAAAAAAAACTATAATACATACTCGTATATAATGTATGTAAGTTCTCCCGACCTGTGTTCAAGTAATTCTATGGATATGTTTTATCATTTCTTTTTTAACTGTTTTGCAAAAAAATAAATAGATAAAATTATAAAATATCGCAGTGCGGAACTATCATTAGAAAATCAATATTTCAAGTCCGCCCTGACGGGAATCCAATCTTAATCATGGTAGACGAACGCTTCAACTTATATCCACACGATTTATATTTTCAGATATGTTTTCTGAGTAGCCGTCGAGACGAAAACACTAGTCTGGGGTTCTGTTTCCATTTCGCACTCAGAACTGTATTCTTCGTCTTTCGGGACCCAAACAAAAATACAGAACGTAAAATATAAAAAAAATAAAGCCTGGATAGTGATACTGTTTTATATATTCATTACTTATGATTCGAATTTTTTACGATTTTTAACCGTATTTATACAATACTTTTTTTTTTTTTATTCATAAATTTCATAAAAAAAGTACAAGTTTTTTGTAAAATTCTAAACCTAACTACTTTTACACATCTAGTAAATTTTATCACTGTAACTCTCCAAAAAAAGAGACTAACTCTTGTGCTTGAAGAGTGACTTACACTGTTTTAGTTGTTTATTTATAAGAGTTTATGTAATTTAAATACTTGAATAATTGTGTAGAATATCCGAAATCGGTAATTCTACACAGAAAACAACTGATTGCTCATAATTAAACAGTATTCATTCACACACGATCGAATTGCTTCATTCCACAATTCCTCTCTCTGCTCCCATACGGAACAATGTAAAAGTGAGGCGGATGGGACCGCAAGTGAGCGATCACACACAACAGCAACCTGGAGAACACATTCTGGTGGAGAATAATGGAGGGTATAATTGGAAATAAAGCCCACCACGTGCGACACGACTAGCGAGAGGAACCGACAGAACGTACCGTAGAAGGACTTAAATCCGTACAATACGGGTCAGAAATTTGATCAGATTGTATTATCATTTATTTATTTAACAAATGTCCAATTTAAACAAATAATATAACAAAAAAATATATAATAGAGTAACAAATAATAGAAGAAATACAACAGAGGCATTATAGAATCCAGTTCTACAAATATACAGTCAATTTATTGGGAGTATTTCTTTAGCTTATTTGTGAGAAAACTCAATTTACAATCAAAATAGTTTAAATCTTGATTTTCATTCACAAATCTAATCATTCTGGGTAGAGGCGCATGGAAACCATAATTAGTCTTATGATGACCGAGGAACAGAATTTCATTATTTCTGAGTCTACGTGAAGGAACATTGGAGAATAGTCGTGTGTAAATATTATCTAACTTGGATTCAACATTTCACTCAAATTTTGCGCGATATACAAATCATCTTCAGCATCTTCCTATCTGCACTCGACTGTGTATAGGGTATTATTGTAAATGCAGCGTAAATCGATAATATTTCATTCATTTATTTCAATATAAAAAAATTTAAAAACACATTTTCATATAGCTCTTTAGATAAAAACCCGCGTTCAGCGGAAATGCTTATATGAGAAATAATGATTAAATATGACATAAGGACTTGTTTATCATTAATATAGAAAGTTATATAATAACATTTTTTCGAATCAATGTTTTTAATTATTTTTAAAACATCAAAAATTTCTTAGTACCCAGCAATAGTATAATTTTTTTAAATAAATATTACATAGTTAGCCAGTCTTCGGCTGACAGTCCAGGAAAAATATTTTATGTCGATTTTCCCAGGAATCGATCCTAAAACTTCAAGCATGGTGGCGAATGCTCCAACAACTACACTATGAGGTGGACTTATCTCCACTCAATTTTCTTTATGTATGTTTATCTTTGAGTAGCCATCGAGTCAAATACTGTTTAATATTCGCTAGGTATTTCAGTAAAATTGTAATATTTTTAGCTCATAATCTATAAATAGAAATAACATTTCAAAAATCTTTAAGTAATATACATATTGTGAACAATAAGTGTCTAGTATCACTTAAATTGTAAAATTTGTTTTTCCCAGTTCCAGTACAGTTAAATTATTTTCAACAGTTTTTTGCGTAGCGCCAAAAAAAGATAAGTTGAGAATGACGGCAACTACCCACGAATTTAAATGTTATATCTTTATCTGTTTATACGTCATTGCAAGGGAGTACCAACGCACAAATACAATGATCGTATTGTGCGTATCAAATGAGCAAGGTTTTGGGTATTTTTCTTGATTATGTATTCTAAGTTACGTATGTTAGTTTTATTATGAACCAGGCCGTGGTCTCGTGGCTAATGTTGCGGTCTCACAGATCAGAGGGTTGAGGTTCGAACGCCTGTCTGCCACAACTTGATTTCCATTTTCTAATAGTGAGTTATTTACAAATCGTTAAAAATAAGTTCCCTGATTCGAAACTCAGTTTTCTGTAATTTTATTTTGCTCCTTCTTAACATTTGTAAATACTTGATTCTTTGCTTTAACTAATGTTACCACAATATGGTAAAAATATTATAAATATTAAAAATAAGAAGAACTCGAAAAACAGTCTGTATGATTTTTTTTTTATATGATTGAATCCAATAATAACTTATTCATTCTCCGATTCAAGATATCAATCATTTCGTTATTCAGTATCTGTGCACGCGTACGCTCAGAATAGTATGTGAAACATGTATTCATTGCGCATGACTTGTTGCGATTGCCAACAGACCATTGTGCAAATCACAAAATGAACTTACGAAGTGCGATAAGGTAAACATTCGCAAAATTGACTGCAAGATTTTTTGCAAGGTATTCTGATCCGTGTAAAACGTCCGTTACTCTCATTCCGGGTATATTAGAGGGTAAGAAAATACAACACGGATTTGATAGAAAATAGAAATACGAATGCATGCTTAACATTAATTTATTTAGTTGGCTTTGTTTTTATTTATTTATCTTAGGACACTAATCTTCCCTTGATTCAATGATTGGTGCCAAGGAAAGATTTCTCAATTTTCTAGAAGCGCATTACGTATATTTTCGTTACATCAAAGAAAAAAAAGGTTATAAATAATCCTTATTATTAATTAATATAGTTACATAAAATGATAATGTTTTTTTAAAATTACAATCTACAAATAAAAAGAAAGCCAGAAAACAATAATACAGTAATACTAATTATAATAAAATGCTGTTTTTACTCGGGTTCAAAAAAATCTTTAAATTTACTTTGAATTAATTTACTGATATAATGGGGTCTAGAATTTCAACCGTCCATGCGCTCAGTAGCTGCAAGACTTGTTGTTATCTAAATTCTAATATTATAAATCTTCTTTTTATTTCGTTTTTAAAATATCACTTAAACTCTAAACTTCATTGTCAAATAAAAAAATTAAAAATAAAAATGTTAATAGGGGCTAGATTTCTTATTGTCCATGCGCTCTGTAGCTGCAAGACGTTCTGTTATCTAGCTCATATATATCATAATTGTAATATATCATAATTGGAGACGAGGAACTAGAATCCCAACCGTCCATGCGCTCTGTAGCTGCAAGACGTGTTGAGATATTTATTTATTGTAAAGCGCCCTTGAGGTGATTTTCACAAAAATGGCGCTATATAAATTATCCAAACATTATTATTATTATACATATTAGTTTTACTAGTTCATTGGGGAGATTATTGTGGTTTTTTTATTCCCTTGAAAACAAAACTTTTTTGAACATTATTTGAGTGGACTTTAGAAATTTTTATATTATTTTTGTATCTGAGTGACTTATTCATCTAAAATTCGTTTATTTAACCTTCTTTGTAAATTTGAATATTTTAAAATTCATTTTGAAAAATTCGATCCCACTGACCCGCTTATAGAGTCGCCTATACGGACAAAAACCATTGTATGATTATTAATCACGAAGTTAGCTACAGTTTACAGCAGTACACCGGGCCGTAGGTGCTCAGGTCGAGAATTGACAGCGCAAACCGAAACCACCCGTTACACGTTCGTCGTTAAACCAAAAAATTGGCACTCTGTCTTTCTATTCAATAGGGCGAAAGGGCATCTCTATTAACGGGAGCGAATTATTACTCTGAGATAGGTACATGTAAATTATTCCAATTGACTAATCATTTGTAACAACATAACATAACCTGATCTAACCAGATAGAATGTTGACAGAAAAACAAAAAATATTTTTTACATACATTGTGTTTTAATGTTACTACACTATTTTAACAAAAAAATAAAAACAATAAAAAAAATACAAAATAATTATTAGAGTCGTTTTGCGAAGTGCTGGAAAAATTGCAGTTTACAGTGTCTTAGTAGTTGATGCTCAGAGCGCAACTAAATAAACTGGGACTTAAAATATTTGGAGAATTCTCTAGTTCAAATACAGACACGCACGTAATTGTCGGGTCGGCGGAATGGCGGGCACAACAAATTAATTGGTAGCATTTGACAGGCCCACCGCAGAGGCGGCGGCGGCGAGTAATGGCGGCGATAATTGAAAATAAAGCCGAGCCAGCCCTGGCTCGAGGGGCGGTATGCGGAACCCGAATCAAACTCGGCCAGAAGTGGTGAGGAAATGTGGCGAGGGATGGAGTAAGCTGTAGTCTAGAGGTATTATCATCAATACGCTACCCGCATTTCGAATATCGCAGTTCTCAGATAACTACTGTTTTCTATAACATCAAAAACATTTTTATAATGCATTTTAAATTTGCAACGACGATATAAATTTACGAAAAAGGGGCCAGGATATCTTCTAGGAGATATTTAGAAGGCTGGATTGGACCGGCGTTGCCTTGTATGTGAAGTAATTCAGTCAGATGATTCTCTTCACAACAATAAAAGTTTCCACTCTTTAACTTCACTAAAATCAACAAATGGAAGATGTTCAAACAAAGGCAAAATGGTAAATGTTACACAGTGAGTAAAGTGGCCACTTCAACCAGCCAATGATAGGTCAAAAGCCCTGTAAATGCTTAGACTTTCATATCCCCTTCTTTAAGGTATTCTCCATCCATGTTGTAATTTTTAATACTTAATTGTATTTTTTAAAAATGAGAGAAATATATTAAGTTTTTTTTTGTAGCCTCTTGTGCTCTTCATTTGGAAAAAAGGACAAATGGAACAGTTAACACCATTAAATTAGTCAATAATGTATTCTTTAACATTATTTTACAAAAAAATTGTCAATAATGTAATCTCTTTCACTATTTTGCAACAAATTAATAAATAATATATTCTCCTACACTATTTTACAACAAATGAGTCAATAATGTATTCTGCCTCACTATTTTACAACAAATTAGTCAATAATGTTTTCTTCTACACTATTTTACAACGAATTAATCAATAATTTATTCTCTTCCATTATTTTACCATAAATTAGTCAATAATGTATTCTCCTTCACTATTTTTTAATGAATGAATCAATTGTGTATTATTCTTTTTTTACATTTTACAACAAATTAGTCAATAATGTATTCTCCTTCACTATTTTATAACAAATAAGTCGATGTCAAGTCACTGCAGGAGACTGCTGCGAGACATTCGGGCGGCCTCCGTGGTGTAGTGGTCAAGACGCTTGACTAACACACGAAAGGTTCCGGGTTCGATTCCCGGTAAGAAGACAAAAATTAAAATGTGATTTTTCTCAAGCCTGGGTATTCTGTGACGTAACTCGCCACTGTAATTGGGCCTCCTGGCCTGTTGTGGTGCAAAAATAAATAAATAAATAAATTGCATATACTTATTTACAGAACTATTAAGCGTGTTGTCCAGATGAAATTTATGTTTGTGAAATAATTTAATTGGTAGTATTCTTTAATAATATGCATGCTTCCACTTTCTATTTTGCTGTATCCCAACTCAACACAGGGCTCGTAGCCTTATAGAGTTTGGGATAAGTATTTTTTTGTAATATGTATCATTATATGAATAAACGAATAAAAAAAATAATTTAAAAAAAAAAGTATTCTCCTTCATCATTTCGCAACAAATTTGTCAAGAATCTGTTCTCCTTCACTATTTTATAACAAATTAGTCAATAAATGCATCCTCTTTCAATATTTTATAACAAATAAGTTAATAATGTATCTTCCTTCACCCTTTACAGCAAATTAGTCAATAATGTATTTTCTTTCATTATTTTACAACTAATTAGTCAACAATTGATAGCATCTTCACCGTACACTGCGCAAATATAGCGAGCAGCGTGGGCAGGTTTTTTCCCGCGATTGTACGAGAATAGAAAGAGGTGTCGAAAATGCTCATTTTCGTTTACTTGACATTCCATTTTGAAGGCTTGTAATCAAATAAACTAATATATGTAAAAGCAAACACAATCTCTTGTAGAGCATCAAATTTTCTTTTAAATGACAAATGGATTTTATGTCTATAAAATGTGTTATAAACTGTTAATAAGTAAATAATATAAAAATAATTCTAAACTTACTAATATATTTATTAAATTTTGGTACTAATTTTTTTAATTTGGAAAAAACGGACACAATTAATGTTAACACCTAATGTTATATTTACCCATAAATGATATTCTGTTAAAAAATATATATTTTTATATTTTAAAAACCGTTGTTAAAAACTTTACAAATCTTTTATGTCCGTGGATTTAATATTAGACAGTGGTCATTGTGTTTTTTTTTTTAATGACTTTGTGACGTGCTAATTATTTTCACTCGACCCGCTTTCTAAACATAACTCAGCGTAATGATCAAATTGTTTATCCATTTTAAAAACGGATTACGGGCTTTGGGGATTTTCATTAAAATAAACGTTTGATGGGTCAGCTCACAGGAGCACATGCCGGCCAAGGGTAGACGCAAACCGGACATAAAGGATGAAGGACAATTACAGGATGCGGATTAATATTCCCGCCACGGAGAGACGGGGAGGGACTAATTGTCGGTGTTGTCGCCCTGATACCGAGGGAGGGGGTGTTTGTGGCAAACAGAGGACAAGTCCTGTGAGGGATCGCAAGAGCACGGAAAGTTCGTGTGTATACTCCAAACAATTATTATCGCGTTTACCTACTCATTTTGAGAGCGAACTGTGTATTTATTGGTTTGTTGATAAACACCAACATCACAATAATTGAGTCGCCCATTTACAAAATTCTTACTATCCAATTTTCATTTTTTTTTAAATGGAGCATGCCATTTTGTGGCTTATTAAAGGAGCCACATAAATCTTTAAAAAATCTTAAATCAGTATTTTATTTATTAAACTTTTTTGTAGATAAAGTAAATTTTACATTGGCGGGCTTATTGCCAAACAGCAATTTCTTCCAATCAACCAATAAAATTTAAAAAAATATTTATACAATTCAATAAAAAGCTTAATATATACATATTCTACCTTAAGAAATATCTATTTTAATGTAGAAAGAATGCACAAAGAAATCGGCTTGCTCACAGTAAAGCAGCAAATTAAATATAATGTAGCAATTTTTATACATAAAATAATTAAGGGGATGAATAAAATAAAAACAATAGTAAAATTAAACCAACAATGTCATACATATGAAACAAGGGATAAAAAAAGAGAAGATTACCAAAGAGGAGAAAAACAGTTCTCAAAACTCATTTTACAAGGGCAAACAGGGCTCAAAACTTGCGCATTGATATGCGTAACGTAAATATTATTTTTTTTGCAGATTGCACAAATTGCAGATACAAGATTTAGCGTACTATGTGATACTATGCGAGGCGTAACTCTCAGTCAATGGCAGAATAGATGGGACATGGCATGTACGGGGAGATGGACGTGGTCTTTTTTACCTTCCATCAGACACAGGATGTGTAATAAGTTCTTGGTGTTTGACCATCATACCGCACAAATGGTTTCGGGACATGGGGAGTTTGGAGACAAGCTTCATAAACTTGGACTTGCCCCTGTCTCGAGCTGTGCTTGCGGAGATAACCATCAATCGGCCGAACACATCCTGTGGCACTGTGTGCTATTGGATGATGCCAGAGATGAGATTCTAAATGGTCTGAAAGGGGTCATGCGACCATCGTAAAATGTGGATCTGATGGCCAACAGTACGAATTTTGCACTCTTCCGTTAGTTTGTCCGGACTTGGGTATCGCGTTGGGAGCTCCTTAGATGCGCGGACACCTAGGTGGGAAAATATAGTGGGACAGGCAACTGTTCCTGTGGGATGCTCATTCAGTTGGGACTGTGCTTCCTTCCGAGCGGAACGCACTCGTTCTTTTGTTTTGTCCTCCCCTTACGGAGTTGGTATTTGGATCCTCTGCCTCTGACCACCCAGGGAGTCCTTCTTTATTCAAAGCAGTTCTCACTGTAAATATCCGTGTTTTTACTTATGTTTGTTGTGCTTCTATAGTTTTAAGAAATTGTTTTTGTATATTTGGATACGTTTATTTATGGTAATTGTTAGTGTAAATACATATTTTTTGAATAAAAAAAACAGAGGCATTGAGGGGATCCTGATGGGTGGGGACGACGTGTTGGCCTCTGTCCATACATCCTCCTCCCCTCTCCTTAATCTGCATAGAGTTTGTATTCCTTAAGAATATTTATAATAACTTTCCTCTATGCGCAGCTGACAGAGAGTTTCCCAGGATTCTATAACAGCTGCGGGTGGATGGTGGGCTTAAGGATCTCCCCTCAATGCACAAATTGTGGCACAAAGGGCCAAGTTTTGAAAAATTAACAGAAAACACCGAATTCAAATTTTTAGCTGATACGAGTAATATATGGATAACTTTTTTTACTTTTGGGACATGTTTGAATTCGATTATCGAAAAATCTCTGTTTTCGGTCCATCCTTCTAGACACCTATCAGGTGGTAAAATCGTGAAATATATTTGTGTCATTTAATACACACATAATGTTATATTTCGAATGTTGTGAATAAATTAAATAAATTTGTCTTGGTATCAAATATTAATTTGTAAAGTACCATTACAGAACTTCAATTTTTTGTCACAAAGGCAAACACTTTATTAATATTCTCCACCTTATGAAGATGAATTAAATTTTCATACTAAAGAGAAAATAAACACCAGTGATAAATAAATACTGAAAGTGAACCGTGTTTTCGCTTGACATGTTTGGATTAAACGAGCACAATGGATTTACTAAAGATGGTGCTCTAATATGGACCGTGAAAGCACCCTCTCCACATACACAAAAACCGTTTCAAAGACCGAGTGTCTTCCTATCGCTTTCAATGGTACAAAAAAACTTTTTTTTGTCAAAAATTGAATAACTCTTTTTCTTATTTGAATTTCGTAACCGCGATTTTGATTTGATTTGACTACTGAATTCATTGCCCCGCCCCTTCACTGTGATTTCGGGATATTATATGGAGAGCTTATGTCGGATATTGTCTAATACGGACAGAATAACAAATGGCAAATCCATCAGGGCGGGATTGGAGAGCATCAGACAGTATTCAGGTTAAGGCGGGAAGGGTGTCGCCCTGGCGCCGGCTGGCCGCCTAGAGAAAATTACCGGACAGGGCGGAGAAGAGCGGAATCAACTGGTGTCAACTGGTTGCCGCCCAGTAAGACAGAGGGCGGCACCGGCATTGATATATATTAAAATGAGGATTTCTTTTTTTTTAAACATACAATGATTTTGCAAAAAGTGTGAAAAGAAGAATTGTCAAAAAGTACAGCACAACGAAAAAATATCGTATATTTAAAAAGAAAGTTTGAATGCAAACAGGTGAGTACTTTAAAGATGATATGAGTTATAGATATTATTAAAAATGAACGGTGTAATAAAATGAATTTATTAAGTGAATAAAATGTGAGAAAAAAAGTTTTTTTACCGCTTCAAATTTTGTGTTTACAATGAAAAAAAATAATCATTTAATAAGATGTTAAAAAACCGGCACTAATTTACTGACAAAACTGAATTTTTTTAATGCCTACAAGGCTTTTACATGTAAGCGAGTATTAAGAAAATGCTGTAAAAAAATAAATTATAATTAAAAAAATAATTTTTAAAAAATGCAAATTATAGAAATGCAGAAAAAAAATTGGATCCAGGTTAATAATAATAATAATATGATGATAATAATAACAAATAATTTAAAAAATAATTCATATTTAAGGCACTGAGAACCAAAAGAGATAAGCGACATTTTACATCAATTTAATCTGAGTATGGACATAATTAGAAGTAAATAAAATCGTATGTTTAAAGACACACTAATTCAAGATCCAATATTAAATCTGGGCCCCAATTACAATGAGAAGTAAAGAGAGTTCTTCAATTTTCCATACCCAAATATCGATTTTTAAAGAAAAATATGAATATTTGTATTAAAAAATGGAATTTCTACGTCGATAACATGTAATAGGCCTGGACTCCGATTGCTATGGTAAGTTAACAGAGTTATCTTCGACTGTCTGTAAAGAAAAACCGATATGTGTGTACGAAAATGAGTATATTTACATAAACATTTAAAGTATTTTCGTCGGTAACCTATAATTAAACATGTTTAGAAGATAAAAATGTATGTATATTCTGCTTTTTATACAGGAAACTTAATTTTACTTTGTAGATAAAATTGAAGATACATGTTAACATCCCATTGTAATCGGGGCCCTGAAAGCCATTTTGCCAAAAGCTGTTTAAATGTCGCGTGATTTTCTCTGGCTTTCAGCTTTTCATTTATAATACAAACATTCTTTATATTTTAATCAAATACAAATTTATGTCTTATTTATTTATATTTACAAAAATACACATTTTTTTAAAACGAGAAATCGGGTTATTTTTCCCTTGATTAGGCTATTTTAAACTAAAGTGAAGATAACGTAGACTGAAGGTCTTAAAAAACAGTTATGCAAATCTAGGTACTTAAATAATAATTGAATGCATCATGCATGGCGTGAACATAGATTATAAAAATAAGAAAACCCAAAAATCAATTGTAAGGCGAGGTGACTTAATGATCTAAAATTAAGGTATTTAAATTTTTGCTTTAAAGAAATTGATAGTATTTTAAAATAAGAATTTATTGACTTATTGTGAAAATAATTTGTAAATTGATAAACATCTAGATTAAAAACATATTTTATGTTTTAGAAATACGAAATTAGTAGACTCAAATCAGTGGTTCAATTAAATATGAAGATTTTAATGTGCTTAATAAATAATCAATCAAACATTTTGCTAAAGTTGTTCGCTTTTATTAACAACAAAAAAATGATTGAATATTCACTTCCGATAGATAAATTTCTGTTTTAAATTTACAATGTTTCGACATCGATGTCGTTAGCATGTTAGTTCTCAAAACATTTTATGTATGTTTAGTTGGATAATTTATAAAGCGCCATTTTTTGTTAAAACCAACTCAAGGGCGTTGCAAAGCAGCTAAAGAGCGGATTGGACGCAAACGGTTGGGATTTAAGTTCCTTGTTTCAGACATAATAACCGGTATATTTAGTTCAAAATTGATAAACGCAAAAAATTGTGCTGAACTGTTTCGATGTTTTTAACATGAACCCTGTAATTTTATGCAACAAAAAAAATACACTCGTTAAATTGTCAACGATAAAAGGTTGTTTGTTCTACCAAGTACATAAGTAGGCAACTTCGGGTAAGCAGATTTTAAAGGGTACCTATATAAAACATAAACGAATCCGAGGTATTTAAAAGAGGAATTCAAATAGAAGGAAACAGGCATATCATAAAATATTCGTACTTCGTTTCTTTGTATAAAGGAAAATAAAATATGTATATTTATTAAATATACAATGAAAGCGGTATTTTACCATGGCGATGAAAGAAATACAATCAACACAAAATAATCAAATGCGGTAAAATTATTCAAAATGATTTCTGGGGAGCGAGACGTGAGATACAGGCCACCTGTAAAGTACCCGTACATGCCTGTAATACACCGAATATTTAACATCGCTGTACTTTAGAAATTGAAATACTTTCTGGGGAGCAAAAGAGAATATCTCGCAGCAATCAAATTCGATGGTATTTTTGGAGTCGGAAAAAGTTCTACTGAAAGATTTTAAATTTAAAAATTCTTAGGTAATTTTAAAACCATGCAAAATCAGTGATTCTGCGTCTTTTAAACATTTCCTCAAAGAATTAAGAATAGTCCGGAAACCGCACACGCGCATCAAACTGAAGGCGACTAAACTACTCATAAAAGAGTAGTTTTACTGATCATTAGTTATTTTGTAGGCGTCGCTCAGTACGCGTCTCCCGGTTTGAATTCAACTATGGCGTTCTGTGTCGTTTTAGAGAGTAGAAATACTACTGGGATAAAAAAGAAACGGGATGAGAACACATTTCATGTGTAAGTAGTAAATTCACAAATCATATGACTTAAGCATTTCATTATTTTGCTATCAATCTGTCAGATTAAGAAAGAAAACGAAGGAAAAATTAAAGACTGCAAGAATAACTCCTATATTTAAAGGTGGAGATCGAACGGAACCTAGTAACTCTAGACCTTTAGCAAATTTAACTGTATTTAATAAAATATTTGAAAAATGTATTCATAAACGATTAATGGGACATATTAAAAATCTTAGTATAATATGCTTAAACCAAAATGGTTTTCAAGAAAGAAAAAAAAAGGAACTGGAACTGCTCTAGTAAATTTAATTAATTATATTCAAACAAATATGGATGCTAAAATTCCAACCACAGGAGTGATATTGGATTTTAAAAAAGCTTTTGATACGGTTCACATTGAGACCATGATAAAAAAATTAAATGATATAGGAGTAAAATCTCAAGAATACAAACTATTAAAATCATACTTAACAAATCGGAAACAGTATACCTTTGTAAATGAAAAAAAAAGTAAAATTCAAACAGTAAATTTTGGAGTCCCACAAGGATCTATTTTGGGTCCACTATTTTATATTTTATATATAATTGATTTATCACTGTATAATTTTAAAGGGAAAATTATTATGTATGCCGAAGACATTGGACTTTTCTATAAAAATCAAACAGACGTAATAACAAACAATGACATAAACGAAGACCTTACTATATTGACTAAATGGACAAACACAAACTTAATTACACTTAATGAAAAAAAATGCAATATTATCCTTTTTGAATCTAGAAAAAAATGTCACAAAGTACATGCTTACATAAATAATGAACGACTAACTGAAATTGAACATGTTAAATACTTAGGACTAACAATAGACAGACAATTGACATGGAAAATTCATATCAACAATTTAATTAGCAAAGTGGCGACTTTATCGAGTCTATTTTTTAAAATCAAAAACTTTGTTCCAATAAAGAAAAAAAAATCTATGAAGCCTATGTAAAAACTAAAATATGTTATATGCAACTACTATGGGGAACAAGAAATCAAAATGACATAAACAGACTACAAAGACAGCAAAATAAAATATTAAAGTTAGTATATGACCTTCCCTATCTAACAGCAACTAAAGAACTTTTTGAACAAACTAAACAATTAAATGTAACTGAACTCTTTAAACTAGAATCCTATAAATTTATTCATAAATTAGCCACCGATGTAATTGTAGACGAAGAATTAAAACTTAAAAAAAACTGTAGTAAACATGAACACAATACGAGAATATCAGAAAAATATCACATACAATCTTTTAAAACGAGAAAAGGACAATCGAGACTTATAAACCATGGGCTGAACTTATACAATAAACTACCAGACAAAACTAAACAAAAGACTCAGATAACCTTTACAAAAGATGTTAAAAATATTATTATTAACAGTAGACTGAATTTTAAAAGTGAAAATATTTTGTTAAATGTATGTAACCCGTAAGGGTTTATCAATGAAATTTAAATAAATAAAAAAAAAAAAAAAAAAAAACAAAATGGACATTTTATTAGGGCTGCAAGGGTACTCAATTTTTTTACGCTACTTTGCTCATCTAATGGGTAAACTTACGACAATCGGACCTCTCGGCTTAAACAACGCCGTGGTGAACATTTGACCGACATTACCTGTAAAATATAAGGGCATCAAATATTATTTAACATGACATAAAAATATCCTCTTTATGTAAAATAAAATTTGTTTAATTTTTTTAAGTTCAAAGTTTAATTACTCTTTTTAAATGAACCTTTGCCTATCTACTCTGTTGTGTCAATTAATGTTTCCGCATGTACAATAATATTTTAGAGAAATTAACAAGTGACTTTTTTATAAATATAATTATCTTACATTTGTGTTACGATAATATTTTTTACGATCTGGCAACATTACGCGTCAACTTCACGCATGCGCGCGGTAAAAGTGGAGCAAAGTGGGGGGCGACGGTTGTTTTGGCACAGTCCTATGTATTCAAATATGATTCTACATTTTGTTTCTATGCTTTTCATATTAAAAAATACATTGCCAAATTAGATTTTATCAATAATACATACAATTTTCAGGTTTACGGCTCTTATTAAGGTCATACACATATGTTTTCCGGGACGTATCGGAATATTTGTAATGTTTTAAGTCAGCTGCAAGTAAAACGATAAATTATAATAATAAAAAATTGGTGTTTATTACTCAAAAGGCAAATCATATTGATTAATGCAATTTCACACTTTTTACTGTTTAACTTTACTGGGATTCCAAGGGCACCATAAAGTCGCGTGTATTGCGTGTTGTCGACCGAAATAGGGATTCACCCAGAGCAGGGAAATAATACGCATCAACAGCAGCTCTAGAGATATGATTTGGTTAGGTTTAGTCCAAACATAGAAATAGGCTGGGTAAAAAGCCGCAAAACTGGTAGTCCGCTTGGAATATTTCAACTAACACCCTGTAGCCAGACATACCGATTTGAATTGAGTTTAGAAGGCATTGGTCACAGATTCTAATGAAGATTCCTTGTCGTGTGATGATGCTCTAATACTTAACTTGATAAGAGATTAATTTCTGTTTTTTTCTTCTTCCTCCTCAGCCTTATTCTCTCTGTTGGATAAAGGCCTCTTTCAAACGTCTCCATTCCTTCCGATCACCCGCTTTCATCATCGATGTTTTACCAGCTATAGAAGCAATGCCATCGATCCATCTTTTCTGTGGCCTTCCAACACTTCTTTTGTTAGCCTATGGTCTCCACTTTTTTACTCCATTTCTGTTTTATCCTTTGTTATTTTCCTTGTTCAATAAATATTAGGTATATATTATGTACCTTATTAAACAGTTATTGTATTTTTAACGTCTATTTCCATTTAACAAGATTCGTACAAAATAAATAAAACGGATATTTTTATATTTACATACATATCATGACATTTTCGAACCTTGATAATTTGTAAGAAAATCATAAGGATTATACAGAATTATCCAGAAATGTCGTATTTATATAATAATCTTTTAGGGTGTTCAAAAAAAAAAAAATTATTCAAATGCTTCATAACACCAATTGATTATTGTATTGCGTATAACCAGTTTCCTAAGAAGACGGTGTCAGACCAAAAATAATTTAAATAAAAAAAGATTGACGGGCAAGAATACTTACTTTTCATTACTTATCTTACTTGGAATTAATACTTACTTATCTAAATTCTTCCTCGAATTGTAAAGTAATTTCATGATTGCATCCAACGTACTTCTAGCACAACAGACGTCCAAAGAAAACAACAATATTGCGTACCTGGGAAAACATAGAGCGCCAAACCGAAGCTAACTTAGCCGAAAGGCGCGAGGGTGGCGGGCCGGAAGGGGGCTCCCCTCACGGGGGCGGATTCCCACCCGAGGAAAGCAAAAGAACAACCCCACCAGCTCCTAAAATAATAAAGCCCCGTGAGGGACGAGGCGGGGTGGGGGACGCACGGGGTAGGGGAGAGTACACAAGGCTTGAGGAATTCATATTAAGTCCGCTCATTGTTCATTTGAAATGTGCCCGATAAAACGAACGTAGGACCGCGATAGTGACTGAGGCAAATATTAAAATATATTTAATCAAAATCACTTCACACCTTGCACTTTACTAACCTTACGCAATATCGGTATGTCCGACACGAGGCGTAGTGATTATCGTTCGACTACTATGCTTGAAGCTTTAGCTCAATGCCCGGAAATATACATATATTTTAATACATGCATTCGTTTTTTTTTAAATATGTATAAATTTGACCACATAACCGAGTATCGCACGCAACTACACTGGCTCAGTATCAGGCATAGAAGATACATTCACATTCTATCACTTCTTCACGATATTTTAAATAATCCCACTTCGCCTGTTTATCTGAGAAAGCTCATCCAACCTCTTTCACAACACGGACTTTCTATTCGTTCTGGTAACGAGAGAACCCTTTTAATACCCTGTCATCGCTCTAATTTGCCTTCTCTTTCGCAGTAGTAGCCGCTCGATTGTAAATAATCTGCCCACTAATGTTAGAGACGCCCCTTCTTTATTTACATTTAAGTCAAGATTGAAATGTCACTATCTAAATATTAAAAATGTTCTTTTATCCTTATTCTTTCCTTCCCATCCCCTCTCCTCTCTTCATAGAATAGTGTTATTGTTTTTTTTTAGATATATTTATTTTCGTTAATCTTTGCTTTTAATTTTTGTATAAAATTGTAAGATTCAAATGTCCATGTATTTATAATTTTCTCAAACTGAACGGTTTGGGTAGGTAGGAAGAAATTGCCTTAAGGCAATATGCCCGCCCTTATATGTATTTATATTGTATATGTATCTACAGTGTCAAATAAATAAATAAATATAAGGAAAGGTATACGAGAATGTTGTTAGACCGGCGATTATGTATGGCTCGAATGCTGGACTATCATTAAAAGATAAAATTACGAGTCCGCGCATTCGTGGCATCCTGGGTGTCACAGTAAGTAAGTAAGTGTAAACAGTAAGCTGGAAGAGAAACAGCAGAGATGGTACGGGCAAACAAGACGGAGAACACCAGACCATACGGTAAATAAGGCAACGTCCATGGATCTTCTCCAAGAGTTATCCCGGGGAAGACCAAAGAACTTCTGGATAACTCGATGTTCTGATGATAACTCGAAGAATGACTAGACAGGTGCCACCGTTTTGTAGCAACAATTCACGGACAGTGTATACTTGTAATGCCGTATTAAATAGACTTCATGAACTCGGCAATAGTTATTCTCACGTATCTGAAATATTTAGTGTAGGGTATTGTTCCTATAGAACAAACCTTTTGAACTTTTTCAAAGATGGTGAATTGTAATTATATTTATTTATTCATTCATTTCATAATACATATATATATATTTATACATTTTTTGTTCACTTTGCCTAGCTGTGTGAAACAGTACTTATGATTTTCTTGTTGTTTTACTGTAGAATCTTTTATTATTTAAACTTTCTACTGAATATGCTGTATAATTTTTAGGTTATTTTTTTAAATATTAATCTTGTATAATTATTAGTTTAATTATTTTTTTATAGATCTAGGTATAAGGAAATTCATGTTTAAAAAAAAAAAAATATTAAGCCAAATATGTTAATATTATAAATGTTTGTAAAAGGGAGATTTGCCGTTTATGTTAATAAAATAAATTAAAATAAAATAAAACAACTCGAAATCCTGCAGAGAAATGGCCTAGATAAAAGTAACACCCAGACCCGAAGATTATACGAACAAGAGCGAGGAGAGCCGACCTCAATAGTCTACCCAGCCAATGAGTTTGGACAGCGCTAGGAAGATTAGATTTTTTTAAACAATTTTTTTAATACATAAAAAATCACAAATTACAGAATATTGTAGTTGAATTTACGGTTCACTATTTTACTCAATCTTTCAAAATGTTATTTTTACCAGTTAGTACGAAATTCCACGGTACTCATCAACCACTCGGACTCCCGACGACCGATGCGACGGCGACGTCTAAAAAGAGCGAGATCAACACTCTCTTCAGCTTAAAAATACTATCACTATTCCACAATTCTTTCAAAAGGTTATAAACCCTTTTACCGACGTAATAGAGCTGTCTGTTTACCAAAGCAGTGTTGACTCCTCTCAATATCAATCCCTATTCAAAAATCACCATCATAATTTGCCTCATTGCATCCAGTTACTTATACGGCAATACATAGGAACTTCAATTGCAGCGTACCTAAATTATTTTTATTACGTGGAAGGTACGGTAATCAGTCTTTAGCTTTATGTACTAGTTCAGGGACAATGAAAAACTGCTGTGTAGAACCACCTTTAAAACATAATGCATCACATTACATCAATTTGACATAGTCGAATTGAGCTCCAATTTTTTAAATCACTTTTTCATTTGATAAAACACGAAACATTTAAAAAATGTGTCCTCACTGGGGTTAACCCGTGCCGAGGACACTTTAAAAAAATATTCAGAATAATATTCACAAATAAAAGATAGGTTATAGATAAGTTGCTGATAATTCACGGGTTCCATATCAAAAAGTCAACTTTATTATAAATAAAAACTTAATCCTGTTTCTTTCGTGATAAAAAATACGTCTTAAAGTTGCAATTTTTTATTAAAGTGTTGACATAAGCTCAAGTATTAAGAATAAGATATAAAATTAAGAAAATCTGAGAATAATTAGATAAGAAGAACGGTATCTCACTGTTTTTGTCTATTAACGCTGCTTTGAATATTTTCTTGCAATTTTACAAGTCAGATTGTTTTTGCTGACTACCTACATTATACTATCAGCAATTGAAAAAAAAAATTCGCAAGTAAATTATAAGTACCATTTTTTGACATAAACGTACATCGAAACCGAAAGCGTTCACTCTTCCTCGGTGGGGGTGCAAATATTGAATTGACTTTAACCAACAATGACAGACACAAATACTTATATTATAAAACGAGATATCTTAATAAGATCAGTCTCCTCACGATAAAAAAACACAGCATTCCGAAACCCACTTTACAAACCTTGAAATTGTACAATGATTTGTGACAGAATATGATTTTGAATTTCATAAAGTTTAGAAGCGTAAGAAATAAAATAATTTGATTTAAACTATGCGCTTCCAAGCTTAAGCATAAAATATAGTGAGGAAGTTTAGGGGTTTTTCTATATTTGTGTATTTGTCATTTAGTCTATTTAACTAAACCAACAAATTTAAATTTTGATTTTCATATAACCTATCATTAGCGCTATGATTATTTAAAGATTTGCATTTCTGAAATTACTCCGCATGTGGCGTCAGAGGTTTTCTTCCGCTTATTCTCGGTCAGTTCTGCCGATTGGTCCGTTGACAGTAAGCAAACTAGATATCTTTTACAGCTTTCTAATTATTGGTTGATTCATACGAACTAGTGACGTTGCTCGAAGTAGGTCGTTTTTATTATTTCTTGAGTACATTTTCAAGAACCTATGCCGAACAATTTGATGCTCAATTTTTTACCGCGCGCAAGAAAACATTTTTTTTATTCAATTTCCCGTAGGGCTGAAGTTCCTGATTGTGTGTTGTTAATACACATTTTCTTTTGATATAGTATTTGGAGCATATAACCTGTGTCTAGGCGGATAAGGAAGCTAGTTACTTGTGTAAAATAGAACCAGAACCCTGGGCGACTGTTTTCGATTCGACGGCTGCTCTCAGGTAAAAATTTTGAATAAGGAAATCAAGTTGAGATACGTCCGCTTGACAATTTAGTGGTTGGCGCGATGGCCTATTTTTGAGGCCCATGGTTCGATTCTTAGCATGAGTTTAATCTTTTAAATATTGTTCTGTTCGGGTCCAGAATCTTCTACGGGATCTGCTCTAGTGTACTATATCTTCGATTTCGCACTTTTCCGTATTAAGTGATTTCTGACCCGGTCGCGCAGAGTTTTTCCGGTAATCGATCTGAGGACCCTCATCTCTGACGTCCTTACCAGGTTCTTCGTTCTAGTGGTGTCCGCTCGTGTTTCTACGGAATACATTAAGGTGGGTCTGGGTGGAATTTTTATACTTTATTGAGATTTTTCCAAAATTTGATCTTCAAGCATTCAGAACTTTATTTTTTTTCATTATTGTATATATTTTTTTATTATTTGTTGGTAGTCATAAACATTTGTGATTAAAATACGTCGGAACTTTCAAACAGGGGTTACAAAATAAGATATTACGCTTTTAAAAAAAAGGTGATGAACTAGAATAAATTATTGAAACACCAATATTATGTATCTTTTGTGGGTGATACCGTGTATGTTGGATTTGATCCGACGTTTCGGCTACCATTGCAGGAGCCATCTTCAGGGAAAACTGTGTGTTTTATAGAGAAATGTATGCGTTTATGTACTAGTAATTTGTACCGTGTCACAGTCAGCAGTAGGCACATTTCTAGTTTTGTAGGAAAGAATAATTATGTTTATGTACTAGTAATTTGTACCGTGTCGCAGTCGGCAGTAGGCACATTTCTATTCGTTTTTGTCATATGTAGTGCTGGGAACCATGTTGAATTTAATTTAAGCCCGTCGTCTTTGTTTATATTATTTGGATGTCTGTGTATTTCAATTGCCTCTTTTATTATTCGAGCACTATAATTACTAGGTTTATGTAGATTTTTTGGTTCAAAGGCGAAAAAATGTTTTGTGTCTATAAAGTGTTCCGCTATTGCGGATTTGTCTGGATGCCCAAGTTTACACGCTCTTTTGTGTTCGTCAATTCTCTTCTTTGCTGTGCGCCCTGTTTGTCCAATGTACACTTTATCACATCCTTGGCAACTTATTTTGTACACGGCTTCAGTTTCCAGAGGATTTTTATCTTTTGGGTTTACTAAATAGTTTTTTATTTTTCCCGCAGTCTTAAACGTTGTTGCAATATTTTGTTTCTTCAGCACTTTGGCTATCCTGTCAGTTACATTCTGTACATATGGCAGGTATGCAGTCCCTCTGGTAATATCTTCTTCCTTGTTCTTCTTTGTCCCTTGCGATTTAATAATGCTGTCAATTTGTTTCTTCTTATATCCATTATGCTCCAATGCATCTGAAATTTTGTTGAACTCTTCGCCCTTTTCGGAATCTTCGAAAAACGAATAGAAATGTGCCTACTGCCGGCTGCGACACAGTACAAATTACTAGTACATAAACATAATTATTATTTCCTACAAAACTAGAAATGTGCCTACTGCTGACTGTGACACGGTACAAATTACTAGTACATAAACACATACATTTCTCTATAAAACACACAGTTTTCCCTGAAGATGGCTCCTGCAATGGTAGCCGAAACGTCGGATCAAATCCAACATACACGGTATCACCCAAAAATATACATTATATTGATAACAGTGACCGTGAAAACCTTCGCACCTATTTATTGAAACACCGTTGTTTTTTTTTTTATTTCAGGTTAATTTGGATCGTAAAGTTTTTTTTTTCTTAAACGTTATATCTTGTTGTTACAGTCAAAAAAATAAAGGAAGAAATAACCACGACAATAGTGAAATTAATAAATAAACATATAGCAGACGGAAGCTTTACAGAAGTAATGAAATTAGCAAGAATAACACCAATTTACAAAGGAGGAGAAAATAACTTAGCGTCCAACTACAGACCTATTGCAAACTTAACCGTTTTAAGTAAAATATTTGAAAAAGTGCTACACAATCGATTATACCAACACCTCGAAAACCTTAATTTTATTGCAAAAGACCAACATGGTTTTGAAGGTCAAATTTTGTGAAAATCTCAATAAAGTATAAAAATTGACATATCTCACAAACTATAAAACTTTAGTTATTGAAAGTTAGATCCAATAATTAGCAGATGATCTCTTCTATTTCTTTTTGCGGGTTCAGTTTCTGTCACTTTGTATATTCTTTGTACATAACCTTAAAAATGTAAAAAAATGTTTTATTTCCCTATTTTATTTTTTTATTATGTACATACATCATATAGTATTCACCGAATTAGAAGCCGTGTTGCAAGAGGTTTTTGCAAAATTTTAATCTTGTTTGAGCGAAACCGTGTTGTTGGAGATCGTGTTATAGGGGGGGGGGGTTACCTTTACATACAATAATTTCCCCATATTCTAAGCTAGGGAACACTCAATATATATGTACAAATATTATGTATCATATAACGTCTTCGAACTATTTAACCAATTATGAATGCAAAAACTGTGAACTTTTGTTTCTGTCTTTATAATACCTTTATAAAAATTAGAAACGATAAACAAATAAAAATAGTTTGTAAGTAATAAATTGTGACCAAGTGGTAGTATCCACAAAACACATCTATTATTAATTTAAAAAAATGGATAGTACCTACAAACTTTCTCCTATTCATGACTGGTTTTAACAAGACAAGAGTTTTGATTATGATACCCGGAAAAATATTCACGATTTTTTTTAAAAAAGCTTTCTGTTAATCTTTTTTACTTGAACTCATAAGAACCAGCAAGAATAAAAACGACAGGACAATACAAATATAAGGGACGACTGACAATTATTTACATTGGATCTTTAAAAATAATGCGTGCAGCTGACATCCTAACAAACGCATTGTGCGAGACAAACTTTGCTTTAACAATAATGGACTAAAAATACGAGTTATAACGGCTAACGTGGTCTATTTACGTTTAAAATCTAAATTGACCAACATAAAAAAATACCTCTCCAATTCAATAGTATCTTAAAATTTAGTCCAAGCACTTTTACAATCAAAATATGGATTTTGTCCGCCTTGTGATTAGCGCGATTGGCTATTATGCATAAGGACCCGAGTACAATGTCCAAAAAGATCGATACGAATATTTATTTTTCAAAAAAAATTATCTTCTGTTTTCTGTTATTCTGGCACCTACGGGAGACTGGTTAACTTTCTCAGGACTATCTATAACTATATTTTATATATTGAAAAGCAGCACCATATACTGTGCTGTAAATAACCACTGAAATTGGGCCTCCTGACCAGCTGTTTAGCAAAACATATATATGCACACATTTTTAGTACAGCTCTTCACTAGGAATATTAAATTATAAATTAATGAACCTTAAAAACATGTGTTGTATCCGAAACTCGCATAATAACTTTATTTTAATATTTAGGCTATACGGGTGTTCTTTAAGCCCTGTCACATCCAAAACCACAATGATCAGTACGGGCAAGAAGACATATTAGCACATTTAAAAAAATATTTAGAACGATGAAAATTTAAATAAATAATATATTTGAAAAAACATATGGTTGCTTACTTCTGAAGGGGAGAAACGAGGGGGGCGCGGCCATACTGTTGACGGTGTATCAGACTCCCCCTCTCACTTCCTCGTTTCTACCTTGCAGAAGTAAGCAACCGTTTGTTTTTTTAAATATTTTATTTTTGTAAATTTTATTCGTTAAAATTTTATTTTAATGTGCCGATATGTCTTCTTGCTCATACTGGTCATCGTGGTTTCGGATGTGACAGGGTTTAAAGAACACCTTGTATTATAATTTAAAGTGCATAGTCCGGAGTGTATTTTGCAAATAAACCTATTTCGTGTGTTTTTTACAAAAACTAAAGGAAAATATAGAATAAATAAATAGGAGTAATTCCCAAAATCATTGCAATAAAAAAAATGCATTTCTTTGTAATAAAACATATCAGTGTAACAAAATAAGCAACTTTGTCCATAACGCTAGGACAAGCCTAAATCTTCACATTAAAGTACGCTAATTCCTTAAGAATTAACTCCGATGAAGTTACGGCCTTCCTACGAAGGACGGCAGTATTGAAATCTAGCCCTTTTTATTTCATTTTTCATGATTCACCGCTTAAAATGATTCCCGGAGTACTTTTGAGAACGCGAAATTATATTTCGATGCCTCGCTTAATGAACTTAAACAAGAGTATAACACAACTTTATTATCACATTAATACGAAACTAATATCCAACGTGCTTTCATTCCGAGTCAAGCGTCGCTTAAGACCGAGTTCATACATAGAATCACATCATGCAGTAACATTTAAAAACAAAATTTTGCGATTCCTATTTCCCTCGCACTTGTATATTATGATGATACACTTTACAACGTTGAAAACGCTAGCGAACAAAGCGCTCTTACAAGGTGAAAAGCTTTAAAAGCTCAACGCCTTTTCAAGTTTCGAGTGTCATTAGCTGAATCGTGTAAATCATCATACAGAAACCACTCGTGTCAAAGGGTTTTTGAGTAAAAACAGCAGCAAACAATTAGCTAAGAATTGGGTGGAGGTTGTGTGAAGTGATCCCAGCGTCAGCGTCACAAGGGAGAAACAAGCGTACTCGTTACGAGTGCTCGTCGAATAAATGTACCTCAGGATTTCAGGATACTTGGGGCGAAGTTTTCCGATAACTGTGCAAATAGTCAGTAAAAGACATTTCAAGGGGAAAAAAGTTGAGAAATTTTGAGTGGATATATAATATACATTTTTACTTTGTAAATTCAAAATTATGTTCAAATTAAAGTCCTACTGAAATGCGAGGATGCAATCGCGATTAACAAAGTTGATCTCGCATAATTGAAAATATACTTAATGCTTAAAGTTAATGATATTTACCATGTAATAGAGGACGAATAATTTGATTAAAATGATGACATTATATTTGGAGTCACCGTAGTTTACCTCTCGCATACAAATAGTACAACAGTGAAAATCCGTTTCCAAGCAAAATACTGTATTTGGGCCCCCTGACCTGATGTCGTGCAACAAAAATAACGCATATCATACTGTATGTAATTTTATTCTGTAGAAAACATTTTTCTTTTTAACTTTATGAGTTGTTTAGAATATTGGTAGTTTAGCAAATAAATCAGCATGTCCAAAAAAGGTCGATTAACTATTTTAAAGAAATCGGTAAATTCTCCATGTAACAAAAATGATATACATAGACACGTTGCAATTTAAGTGCCAATGATGATTATTTCATTTAACATACCCTTGCATTGAAATGCATCTATTAGTTTCGCAAAAAAATAAAATATATTTTTTACAATATAAAGCATCTTTCATCATCATCGTTCCCTTTTCGCACCTAATGGTGCATAGGGCACTGCATTGGTACTTCAATCGCAGCGTATTTTGATCATTTTGACCCGAGACCTCTTGCATGGCAGGCTAACGCTCTGACCATTACACCACCAGGCCGCCAAGCATCTTTATACGTACAATATTTAATCATTTTACAATGCATTTTAATATGTATTGACCTAACTAAAAATGTGTAGGTATGTTATGTGTTTACACAATACAAAATGGACATTTATGAGTATATTAATAAAGTTCTATAGTTTATTGTCTTGTGACCAATAACAAAACTCATCCCTCGACAGAGGGTGTATTGACATACGCAAAAGAGGGTTCAGAATAGGCGCAGTCCTGAACTATCCGCGAACAATAAAGGATAGGTTAGGGGTTCACTAGAAGGCTTGCAATCGCAACCTAATCAAGTTCTCTAACAAGCGTGTGATTACATGTAACTCAGCATTTAGACTACAAGCCACTGTATTGCGTCAAACATTATGTCATTGAAGCGCCTAAATTACTAACGACCAATGAGCGGTGAGCAGTCAATATCCAATTAGCATACAGAGTTGAGACATCTTCAATGTAACACCACTCAGCTAATGTGATTGTATCATTTCTCCACAATTAAGCTTGCCCTTAAGGGAAGGTAAATAATAATTAGGTAGCTATCGAGCCATGATCGCCAAAATATCGTAACCGACAAAAACAATACCTTACAAGAGAACACTTCCTTCTCTTTGTTACAAGGAATACGATTTGAGAATCAAACTCTGTTTCGACTGTTTATTTTATTGATATCAACGATTATAATAGCAAGAGAACAACCTAGGACTAACAGAAAAAGAAACAGTTTTTTGAATACAGCAATAAATTTTTACAATTCAGGTTCTAGTGATCTAAAAAATATACAAAACATGTACGTACTTAAAAAACACCTAAAAAAACAGTTCTTACAGCCCGTGTGACGAGTGATATGTGATGTTATTTTATTGAATTTTTATTTAAACTATTGTGTTATTAATTATAATATCCCCTCATACCAGCACTTTTGCTGATTGGGAATATTTCGTACTAATAAAATATGTCATACAAAGTAATATGTAAAGTTTAAAAACCTTGTATTTTGTCATAAACAAATAAAAATTATAATAGTGAAAATACGTACATACTCATTGTTTTATTCCACTTTAATTTATAGTTTTTGCCTTTGACCGGATTTCGTCTTGACAAAACAATTTTTATGTCATTTACAAGTGCAAGCACGGATTGCAAATCATGGGATTAAAAAAGTATAAATTAAAATAATTTAAGTATACAGTAATAACAATTGAAAGAATTTAAATATCGTTTGAATATATAAAATGTATGATTTTATGAAGTTTTACAATAAAAATGTTTTCGAATTATACGTGGTTTACCTAAGATAATTTTACGAATTTTGTAAAGAAACAAGAGATCAACATCAGAATAAAACGTAGTAAAATTTATTGTTTCGGGGGCGTGTTTTTTTTATTTTACATCCACGGCTCGAAGACCTTTTAGACAATTAAAGCTACATAAATGATGGAGATGAAAAACACTTTTCTAAATAAATATTAGCCAATTTATTTATTTTTTCTTTTAAATTACATTTGTATACACATTCACTAATATATGGCGTTTAAGGATGTACCCGTGTTAAGCCATAATAATTACGACAAAATATAAAACTAATTAATAATTACATTTGATACAGCATAAAAATTTTAAAAAATAAAAACCAAATACAAGAAATAACATTAAATACTTATATTATATGATACAATATTCGAAAAAAAAAACTTGACAAATTGACAAACGTAAAATAAAGCGAAACATTAAAATATATAAAGTGGAAATAAAGGTAAGTTTAAGGAAGGGAGGAAAGCAAAAAGGGATAAAATAAATTATTTAATTTGATTAATTAATTAAATAGTTAATCATAATAAATATCGAGTTGAAATCTTTATTGCGTGTGAATTGTTATTACTACGTGTTTCTTCTTCGTCTTATGGTGCCAAATCACGATGGAGGTTGGCTATAAAGATGGCATTTTTTATTTTATCCGCAGCCGCTATGAGTGAGGATCAGAAGCTTCAGCATATCCAATCTCGCTAGTTTTTAAGCCAGGAGATGGATCTTTTTCTTACACTGCTGTATGTTTTTATAGGCATTTTATATTTGGATTGTACATGCTGCAACTTAAAAACAAAAAAAAACAATAGAGTTAAAACTTGATAATAAATAGAATACACCTCACCTGGCTATACAACGTCCTTCATTATTACCTGGACACGTCACTCATTAGCAACATACACTTAGAGGCTATTTAATAGACGACTACGTTATCCTGACATCTTCAGAGTTGAGCTCATTTCCTCGAATACACGATATCATAATCCCTTATCTTCAATATGCAGGAAGTACAATACGGTTAACAATGCGAGGTATGGATATTTTTGGTAATTCACTAAGATGGAGAATTATAAAAATAATTTATAATCTATCGGTCTGTTTTCATAATTTACCTACTATAATCAAGCCATTTTTTCCTGGGCTTTTATTGCTTTTTTTACTGAAGATTTTTTTTTCTTGGATTTTCTTAGAATAAAATAGTTCCTTAAGCTTTTGTGTTTTTTTAAACTGAATTAATGTTAAACACATTGTATGCTGTAAACCAAAGGTGACGGGTATAATATGCAGCGGGTAAAATACCCCAAGGGCTGTAAAAAAAGGCAAACGTGTTTAATAAATTGTGAGCCGGTTCTAAGATATACGTTTTTAAGATGATTTTGCCACTGTTGCCTGAAAATGAATTTTTTGTGATAAAAAATACTAAATTGATTTTTTTTCCCTAATTTGTTGAATATTAAGCAGATTATTTTTACTTAACCGCACCCTAAATTCTTGTATTATTAAGTATTAAAAAACTTCAGAAGTTGTTACCTTTTTAGTTATTCGCATGCTTATTTATTCTTCAAGTTTCTGAAATACCACGTGGGTCTTTACACCTGATCTTTTCAAAAATGTAAGTGTCGGCGTCTCCTATACACCGTTGAGGAAACACTATTATTCAATAAAAAATATGAATTTCATAATACTTTAATATAACGTACTTAATATTCCACTCATAAAGAAAAAAAAGTTTATCCCAAAAACAAATTTTCAGACAGTGGCGAAATCAACTAAAAAAACCCTTAAAAAAATATATCACAGAAACGGCTCACAATTTACTTAACACATTTGCCCTTTTTTACGAGCCTCCTTTAGAGCGTTCTACTCTCTGCAGTTTTACATCGACTATTTAGCCACATGTATATCTTATATATAATCTACATTTGTATATATGTCCAGTTGTCTGTTATTGTTCATTATTAAAATAAATATTAAAAATGCTAACTAAACGGGCTAACCATTATACCGCGAAAAGCGGGTAAAGTTGCGGACTTTGGACCAAAGATAGGTTCAATGTTCGCTCTTCGTTCTACCACAACTGTAATATTATTTTTTCAACTGCATAAACTCAAAATTTTTATTCAAAGAGTCGAATTAGGTTTTATTTAATATTAAACTATTACACAGTGGATATTAGTAAATTAACGAGTCCAGTTATAAATTGACATATTACTAAACACCGTTTTTGCAATAAAAACAGATTGTAAATCCATAATTATATCAAACATTTTTTGTAAAATAATAAAACAGAGATCTGCATATCTATTTTGTATACAAGTATATCCATAAATCTGAAAATGAAATCGGAATATAGCACCAGTGCCAAAGTACCTGTCATGAAAACCCAATTTTTGAACTGGATAAACCTCTCGATTTGCATGTTATTAACTACTATAAATTGATGTTCCGTTCAATTTGAAATGACTAAAATTATGCGCATATTTAGCGCAGTCTCTGTTGCATTACTTTAAAATTGTATTTTAAATATTTTATTTTATTTAATACTACACTTTAATTTTGTTGGTTAGGGAAGAGAATCGATTGTGGCTGGAGCCGAGAACAGAATCAAGTAATTAAGACATATTAAATATTCACTTTTAATCAAGGCCTATCGCTTCTCTTCTCCTAGAAGAAAACTTTGTCCGTTTCTCGATATGACACACTATTACTCAGCTATTCCCTTTTTGTTCTAGGAGCCAAACTCTAGAATCAAGTGAAAAATCCACATTCTCTGATAATCTTTAAGAAACATTTCTTTATTATATAAAACATTTAAGTTTGTAAGTGAAAATTCTTGATGGAAGTTCATTGTAATTTATTATATAAATAAAACACGAGTGATACTTTATTTAATTTAATTTAATTCATATTGCACCCAAAGGCCATAAACTTGACAAATTAGAAATTCTCGAAATTAATAGATTCAAAAATAAACCCGACGTAGAATTACTTAATGAACAGATAACACATGTGCATTCTCCATTACTTTATCCATTGTAATATAATTTTACTAATGACTTTTTACCCCTTGTTTTTCAGAAATCATTACAAAACCACACTCACGAAGGATGGGACACCAACAATAAAATAAAATACTTAAACTCATTAAAATAACATTATATCCATTCATTTGTTTACCCATAGAAAATTTGTCGATAATGATCCTTAAGATAAAAATAACTTTATTTAATTTACTTACATATAACTTTGAATTATGTATCCTTACCTCTGTTCTGTATAAATACATTTAACTTTTTAATAAATATACCAGTCTCGAAGATGTCGCGAAAGCGATGAAACCGGTCACTGGATATTCCAAATTTGTCTTTATTATATATTTAATTAACTTTCAACCATATCAGGTACAGGTACAGGTCCGATCGCTGGTTTCCAGATTAAGAAAACTGTGTTATATATTCTGCTCGTTTAGGAACATCTTGGTCGTTGCACTCAAAAACTGTGATTTTAGTTTGTTTCAGTCAGTGGCCACCTACGGTCTAGCGGGTTGGGGAGTTATTAGTAAATTACATCGCTGTCATTTGATGTTTGATATCCCTCCCTGATTTATTGAAGGTGATTTCATTATATGTATGCGTCTAAGTTAATCTACTATATTTTACTGTCATATTTTTCGAACGATACCTCAATTTAACATACTTATAAACAGAATACAAAACACTGGTGCAATGAATATGCCTTATACATATTCTGATATATTTATTAATCATTTAGTTTCATTACCCAACTCCAAAAAAATACGAATAGATTAGAATGGGGAGGCACTAATAAAACAAAACTAAAACCTTTCGAATCTGCTCAAAAATCGAACGATACAATATTTTTTAAAAGCGCTTCGGGTACCCCAGCGTAAAGTTGTTTGAGGAATACAAGATCTTAGATATACAGCAATTATATATTTTTAGAATAATAATGTTTGTGAAAGCAAATTATTCTGCCAAATCCCAAAGACACACTCCCACACTACCAGAAGTCAAACGAGAGGATGGGTCATTGGGTTTACCACAAACTCTGAATTCGAGCAAAGAAATTTCAGGTTTCTGGGCCCCAAAATGTTCAATATATTACCCGAACATTTCAAAACCATGAGCCGGATTCAATTAAATAAATTTTTAATAAAAAAGGTTACTGGGTTTAGGTAGAGAAACATTGGAAAAATTACTAAAACACATTCTTAAATAATAAATAGTGTAATTATTTTTTTAAGCTATTTATATATATACGTAATAAGGGTTAGTTTTTCGTTTTATCTCTTTATGTGGCTTAGAGTCCTCGTCGTGGGCAAATACTCGTGCCATAATCAAGGGAGAAAATAAGGGAATACGTGTGAATGAGGAAAAATCAGACTCAGCTCATGCCCAACGCGAATTAAGTCATTCTTTAACCGCCAGCCGGGTTTTGCGTGAACTTGACATTTAATTCGAAAGTGAAAGAAAAATGACTAATTGTGTCGTGAAAGCGTGCAGAAACTGATTGGATAAAAGGTAAAAGCCTTTTCATTTATAAGTAAGTACCTACGTACTTGTTTATGATTTAATTCCAAAACTAAAAGTTATTAATATTCAAATATTAAATTTAAGTAGGTACCTAGGTACCTGTTTAGGGTTATGAAACTCTGCTTTTCTACTATGAGGGGTGTTCTTTAGGTAGGAATTAGATTTTCAAAAATGCATTGAATGTCATTTAATATTATTTGAGCATTACTAAAAATCCATTATAAATAAGTTAATATGTAGAAATTAAGAAATCGTAAGGAAATTAATCAATTCAGTATCCATTAAAAATAATTCATGTTTGTAAACGTTGAAATACAAAATTTTTAAATATTAAAAAAAAACTCCGATTTTTTTGGAATATGCATTTCAGTCGAATGCAACCCTGGAAGTTCGATGAAAAACACATATTCGCCCCTAAATTTTGTACAATATCATATTTTAATCATTATTTCTTTTTATCATTACTGAAAATCCATTAAAAAGCAATAAATGGTTAGAAATTTCAAGGAGTTTAAGCAACATTTTTTTCATACAAAAAACAACATATTTCTTTTTTTTTTTGTAAATTATACATTCTCGTCAAATGCAATATATATATATAAATATATGTTTATGGTGCGGCTTCAGATCTTATTGACTAACATTCTAAATATAACTTATTATATTTTTATGAAAGCAAAGGCTTAAAGTATTATGTTTTGGGTACTTGACGCGAGTAGTGAGTCGGGCTTGTAGAATATTCAAGAATATTATCATTTTATACTTAAGATATTAATTTATTAAACCCAACAATTATACATGAAAAAAAAACGGTAGCACTTAAGTTATTTGTGGTTTTCAATTGCAAAAAAAAAATAAAACGACAATATTAAATAAATACGACCAAGATGTTTTCCAAAAGCATTCTTTTTGACAATTTAAACTTCGTTCGAATGATAAAATATACACGACGAAGCATTAAATAATTAGACTCACCTCAGCCAATGTCTCTTCGTAACAGTAGTATGACAGCAAACGGCGTCGTATTGGTCGGCGATCCAAACTATAAGGATGATGTAGAAAGCTGTCGTCGTGTCGTTAAAGAACTCGGACATAATGGCCTCCATACCTTTAATGAAAAAAAAAACAGAATAATTAGTGTTACATAAAAACAAAATCTTCTTTTCATATAAGGATTTTAATTTAACAAAATACAGTTTTATTTTAATTTTATCGAGTTTATTACAAAGATAATCAGTTACTTAAAACACTTAAAATTGAAATAAAATAAAAACCTTGGCAAGAATTACAAAAAAAACAGTACCTATGTTACGTAATATGTTAAAGTCGAATGTTTAGTTACCGAACCTATCCTGGGCCCCGATTACAATGGGAAGTAAACATTTATCATCAATTTTATCTACAAAGTAAATTAAGTTTTCTGTATAAAAAGCAGAATATGCATACAATTTTTTCTTCTAAACATGTTCAATTATAGGTTTCCGACGAAAATACTTAAATGTTCGTGCAAATATACTCATTTTCGTACACAAATATCGGTTTTTCTTTATAAACAGTCGAAGATAACTCTGTTAACTTCCAATTGTAATCGGGGCCCTACATTCATTCAAATACTAGGTATAATTTTTATATGTAAAATTCGAGTTCGACTTTAGTTTGCCGTAAAAATATAATTATTTATTTAATCGACGGTTTATGCCTGTAATAAAATAATATTAATACAGCACTTTATAAACAAAATAACAAAAAATAAATAAACGTATCAAAACAGTAAGAAACATAGAAAAAAAAACCATTTTAACTCATACCCCTTTACTATAACTATACGAGGCAAAATGACACAACATTATAATAAAAAGTTCCGGAATTATAGAGGCAATGTTTCATAATGTATTATTATATATCGTACAAGTGTAATTAACGCCAGAGAGAGTACTACACACAGTTGATAATTATAATTCGGAAATATGTATAATGATTAAAAGGTATTATATTGTCTATTTTGCAACATTAACAAGAATTACTAAAAATATTAAATATTTCAATTATTTAGAATTTTGAAAACGTTTTTACTAAAAAATATTTTTAAAATTAGAAAATTTTAAGGATGGAAGCTCTTTTAGATGTACAAACCTAATATAACGACAGTATTATATCGGTAAATCCGAGAGCGAAATGTTTTGTTTCTATGAATTGAAATAAAGAGAATGTTACTTTTTTTTAAAAAGGAATAACCCGCTAAGCCTCAATTCTAGAGACTTGTCAGCAGGTGGGAAAGAAAGGATATGGAAGGAAGTTCCTAATAATACACCACACACCTATAAAAGTTGAATCAGACCGAAACCAGAAAAAATGTTGGAAAGGCCGATATTGTTTTGTCCCAGGACTCAACTATTGTCCACGTGTAAACAGCACTTAGTAGGATAAAACGTTGTCCTAATACATCGCCACCGAGATAGACGAGCAGGCTATCTCCGCAGAACGATGATTGCCTCCACCGTCGCACGTGGCCTCTAGCGACTGCAGTGTCCTCGTGTAAACACGCACGGACAGGACCTTGTGAGAATAGCGATTTGCTTGACGTGAACGTGTCGCTTCCAAATTTTTTTTTTGCCGAAAATGGCGGCAGAAAGCAATCCTTTTTTAGTATTCAGTTCGTCCTTTCACAATTCCAATACATCTTGGTATAAAATGATTCATATTTTTCGTGAATACGCTCGTAATAAACGCCGTCGTTAAATTCATTTTCGCAGCGTTCTGTCCTGCGCGGTCGAGGCTGTTTACGAAGCTGGGACATGACACTATTGTCATATCTTAAGCCACCAGCCTGGAAAAAAATCGAGCATTAAATATTTTCCTACATCTTCTCATGGCTGTCAAGGTACACACAAGTATGTTGTAGGACAAAACGAATTCAATACATGTGGTTATTTATGCATATTCACGTGTTTGCATCCTTAAACACGTGATGGCGAAATGCTCAATATTGGCCAGTCTTCGGCCGCCTATAATTCGATTTGCATTTTAATGAGCTTATACCGTGATACAATAAGCGCATAAACGGACCCACGAATAGGACACTGCCTCATCATCATGCGTAAGCCCAGTCCCTAAATATAAAATCGCTGCAGACAGGCGACGTCAATGAGATAAAAGACGCAAATCATCCGTTTTTCAACTCTGCAATAGGAAGAGAAGCATCGTGACATTTCCATCGGGTGCCAATTTTGATGATGGATGCGACAAATCGCAATCTCGGGTTTTAACTAATGGATACGGGGTATTCAAACAGGGGAATGTATGACCAAATAATCCCTTGTCGAGTGTAGTAGCTACCTTTACAGCAGGTGAGGGTGATCGGTCATCAATCCAGACATAATAATAGTTTATTACTGGTTACGTATAAATTTAGGCTATTAAAACATTCGTAATAAAACAATCTAAATAATACATTTTTTTAAATAAATGTTTAAATTACTTACCAACAAGAAACAAAAATACGTCAAAATATTAAAGAAGAAATATCTGTAAAAAATTTCCGATAGTGACGTTACTTTTATAAAAATAAATTATGACGAAAATAAAATATTTATGCATGTTGCGAAAGATTTTAACAAATTGTTACATATAATTTATTTCATAAAATTAATCATTTCAACAGTTACTTTTTAATTTTCCGTGTTCAATAATTTAACGATGCGTTTAATTTGTGTTTAATTACAAAATAAATTTAATATACAGACTGGTTTCAAAACACGATACTTTCTTTGTAAAGGTTTAAAAATAAAAAATAATAATTAAGCCTTGACAAAGGAACCAACGTGTTCTGAAACCTGTCGGCATATTAAATTTATTCAGTGATTTTTTTACACACATTAAATATACGAGGGCTGTGCGATAATTTTCTAGAATGACACATAGATGGCGTTGATAAGTCCGCGATTTTTTTTTTCACTTCGTAGAACTTTCATATGAACACATGCGAAATTTCATTTAGCTGTGTCAATTTATTATATGTTTACAATCAGGTATTGTCGCCGTTTTTACTATGGGAAAAATCAAATATCGCGCAGTGATTGAATTCTTATTTTTGGAAGGTGTAAATAGAAAACAAATTCATGAACGACTATTAGAAGTATATAAAGACTCTTCATCTTCACTTGCAACAGTATACAACTGGGTGGCTGAATTTAAACGTGGTCGTACAAGCCTTGAAGATGATCCAGACACTGGACGTCCAAAAACTGTCAACACCAGAAATCATTCGAAAAGTTCATGATATGGTGTTAAATAATCGACGATTAAAAGTGCGTGAAGTAGCTGAGACCCTAGCCATCTCAAGAGACCGGGTGGGTTATATTTTACATGAAAAATTAAAGATGAAAAAGCTTTGTGCAAGATGGGTGGGGCATTTGCTATCTATTGATCAAAACGCATTCGAATGGTTGCTTCTCAAGCTAGTTTGGATCGTATTAAGCGTAATAAATTTTGAACGTCGTTTTGTGACTGTTGATTAAACTTGGGTGTACTACTACACACCAGAACGAAAAGAACAGTCAAACTTATGGATTGAAGCTGGTGGAAGGGCACCAAAGAGAGCAAAGACGGTTTTATCAGCAGGAAAGGTTAAAGCAACAGCTTTTTGGGATTACAAAATAATTTTGTTGATCGATTATCGGCAGGAAGGTAAAACAATAAATTCTGAATACAAGCCTTTTAAATCAACAGGATGAAAAAACACGTGAGGTTAGACCAAGGTTAGCGAAGACAAAATCATTTTCCATCAAGACAACGCACCTGCTTACAAAAGCGTTTTAACAATGGCTAAAATCAATGAAACGAATTGTTTGTCCATCCACCGTATTCGCCAGATTCGGCCCCCAGTGATTATTATCTATTTCCAAACCTTTTGCTGGAAAACGTTTTACATCGAATGAAGAAGTCATTGCAGCCATGGATGAGTATTTTGGAGATAAGCCGGAATCGTTTTATAACGATGGAATAGAATTATTGGAAAAACGTTGGACAAAGTGCATAGAAGTTAAGGGAGATTATGTTGAAAAATAAAACTAATTCCATGCCAAAAATAATTGTTTTTCATTATTATTCGAAAAAATTATCGGACTGCCCTCGTATAGGTTAATTAAAATTTATTTCATATAATAAAACTGCGGTCCAAAGAAATACTGAATTACAATTCGGCAAAATAAAAACATCGATAAACTTTGTATCGCGGGAATTATAGGGCAACAATTTAGTAACAGTAATTGAATATCGAATTTCAAATAGTTTACAATAATGATTACTCGACTTATTTCCGGTTCGCTTTTAATGATTCCATGGACATTCAACAATAAATAACGTTAAAAATAATTATCCTTAAATCTGAACTGCGTTGGAATTTTGACAAACGGTACCCGCTGGTCGCAGCACAATATAACACCAGAGGCGGATTTAATGGCGGTAATTAAGTTGTAACAAGAGCGGTCTACCATACCACGGAACCAGGAGCCAGGGTACTATGGGCTATAGGGTATCGGAGACCCGCCATGGGATGGAATGGGACGGGGGTGGCCTTCGTTTCACATTATACGCGCGATATGTGAGAAGACACGATTTACATAAATAAAACTACATATTCATATTCTGAGTACGCCCAAATTAAAAAACAAATCATATTCATGGAGTTTTCTGTGAGATTATCGAATGTAATAACAAAGTTAGTTATTATTATTTATTTATTTGATATTTTCCATTCAACATTTAAATTAAATTCTACTTTTCAAACAACATTAAAAAATTACACTTCATCACGTTACCATTTTTTATTCACCATATTGATGAATAAAGATTTAATAATAAAAATTAGTTAGTGCAAAACAACACAACCACTGAACCACAAATCAACCAACGCAGCAGTAAATTTTTCTATCATACCAAGAACATTTAAACAAATTAACCATATTACAAAACAAATTTCCAAGAATATTGTAGAAAAAAAAAACAGATACACAAGGGTAAAGCTAACCTACCTCTTAAAGTTTCAAGAGGTTGTGAAATAATCTACCCACTAATGTTAGAGACGCCCCTTCTTTATTTACATTTAAATCAAGATTGTAATGTCACTATCTAAATAGTTGAGTTGTTCCTTTCTACTTCTTCTTTCCTTCCCATCTGCTCTTCTTTGTTCATAGTATAGTGTTGATTTTTTGAGATTTTTTTTAGTTAATTTTTGTTTTTAATTTTGTATAAAATTGTAAGATAAGGTATAGTTACTTAAAATATGTACATGTACTTGTAATTTTTTAAAACTGAACGATTTGGGTAGGTAGGAAGAAATTGCCTTAAGGCAATATGCCCGCCCTTATATGTATATTTATTGAATATGTATATGAGGTGTAAAATAAATAAATAAAGCTTACACACACATTTTTTTAAAAACTGATATTGATTTTTTTTCTTCTGTTATTTCTAATGGTATTTATTTCCTTATAGGGTCAAAGCACCAATGAATGACCGTTTGAGGTTCAGCTTGTAGTGAAATCCACAATTAAGGTATAAATTTCATTATTTAAGCGTGCAAAAAAAAAGAAAACAATAAAAAACACATTAATTTTTCTAAGTACATTGAATTTTTTATTGAAATACGAGTATTATAATACAATATTTTGAGTTTGTCCAAATTTTTGTAGACAAGGACTTGATTCAACTCCCCGGGGAGCTGTTTATATTAACATATTACAACAGAGATGAAGAACATTTCAGAGAAGGTAATGTAGAACTCCTGGCATCTACAGGGAATACATCTACATGAAAGAATTGAAGGAATATAGATGTTCAAATATAGGCATAATGGTGAATGTTACACAGCGTGTAAAGTGGCCACTTAAACCAGCCATTGACAGGTCATGAGCCCTGGATATGCCTGGACTTCTATATTACCTTCTCTGAAATGTTCTTCATCTCTGTTGTAATATGTTAATAAATATTCCTCTAAAAAAATAGCAGAATCACCAGTGAATGACTACTACTACCCCAGTAAAAATAATACTCAGATTTAGTTACACCATATAAAACACCGTACCACATTAGAATATGGATATATTAAAAGAATTGCATAAGAAATAGCATAAAATAAAACAATTACCACACCTTTCCTTATAAAAACACTATCAATCTCAGAACAATAACGGGAAGAGGCACTATTATCTTTTGACAACTTAGTTCAAAACTGATAGATTTGTTTCTTACCAAAAGATGTGTCCGCCTACTGCTTTTGTCATAGTTTCTAGGGTTAAAGTTTTTTGACTGGACACATGTAGCAATTCTTATTATATTGTGTTTTATTAACCAATGGTCATTTACTGGGAAATAGTCATTTACTGGTGCTTTGACCCTAATAAAAACGTATAGCCGGCTGTAGCAACGAGTTCTACGTCTGTAAGAATTTATTATAGAAAACAACTTTTATAACGTCTTATCCTTTCTGCCTACCCCTACAGCGAAACAGCGTGATGGTTTGTTGTTGTTACACACCATCATCATCATTCCCTTTCCGCACATAATGGTGCATAGGGCTTTGCATTGGTACACCAATGGCCGTGTATCGTGATTGTTACATGAAGCTAAGATTATCAGTCTTACGTTTCAGGCACCAGTCCAGGGACTATAAAATGTCGTTGTTACACAGTTTACAAAAAATAAGTTTTCAAAGACGGCGAACATTATATTTTAACGGATTTAAATCAAATTTTTACAGCATATTTTAAGCTTGAATAACATAAATACTATTGCGTAATAGAAAGATTTTTGTTTTTTACCAAATTTTGGCGCTTTTATTCTTAAAATCTAAAAGTATAGGCCGCCATTCTGCACAATAAATATAAAAAAAACCTTGATTAAGACCTAGATAAATGATGCAATATTTTTTATTTTATTGATTTGAGATAAACTACTAAGATGTACTGATGGTCAGAGAAGAGTCGACAATTGAGTTGACCACTTTGTCCAGAATCAATATTCAATTTACATTTATTAAGTATAGAGACACAGTTTATAGTGACACAATCATGAATGACTCATGCCACAATAGGGAAAAATCCCATTTTTTCAACATTTTAAAAGTAGTAATAAACAAACAAACGAACAAACCAACCAACGAACAAACAAACAAACCATCACGCCGTTTCCCCGTAGGAGTAGAAAGAATAGAACATGAAAGTCTATATTTGCATACAGACCTCGCTTCCTCTACATACTTGTACTCTACTATACATCTTACATGTTCTAATGGACGCACGCCGATTATTCCAACTCTTGACATGTCCATCTTCAAGTATTTGATGGGCTTGATCGTGCCATGTCTTTCTCGGTCTTCCTTGTTTTCTGCATCCATCAACACTCGCATCGTAGATCATTTTAGCCGTTCTTAATAAAGGTCTATAAAATAATACTGTAGAGGAAAAAATATTTTTTTGCGAATTATTAGTAGCATGACAAATACTTTCAAATTTGTAATTTTGAATTCCAGCAAAAACGGTAATTCCATTGGCCACGTCCCTTATAAGTAACGATTCGAGTTTACTTGTTCCTGGCCGTTGAAATTTTTGTAGTACAGAATGACATCATATCCAAAAAAAAGTTTTTTTGGGGGTTGCTACCTTTGCTTCCAATGCACTCAATCAATCTCTAAAATGTCTATTTTTTACACCCGAATTTAACTAACGTAAATACATAAAAATATAAACTAACGTAAATACTTAATTTCACATGAGGGAAAAAACATTTTTACCGTAAAATATTCCGTCAATCATAAATGAACGTTTGAAAAATAACAAAATCGTAAAAAACTTAAATTAGCTAAAATTTATTGACATAATCTGCAACTTTTTTTATAAATATTTTTTATTAAGTATTATTTTAACGCGTAGGAGGTTTGTTGGCGTAGGGCAAAAAAATGTGATAATAAGGATGATTATAAAAACCCCGTTTCGATACTTTCAAATATAGGGATGGGGGATAAAGTTCGTGAGATGTATATTAAGACTGCATTGCGCCATCCAATCAAACGATAATGATGTCATATTGTTCAAGAGTCCCTACATACTTAAAGGAAGATTATGAGAGGGGAGGAAACTGCGTGTTTTCGACGCATACTACCAACTCTGGGAATACAAAATGGGTGGATAATTTTGTATGTTTGCATCAGACGAAATCAATAATAGGTAAAAAAAATCATCACTGATGTATATACTTATTTTTATTCGTTACAGCGACAGTTAGAATATTTTTTATTCCTGCTTGTACATACATTTCACTTTATTTTTTGTCATTGACTAATATTTGCATAAAACCACTTACAGAATTTTCATTGTCTACCGGTTTCGAGACCCACACCTCTTTTCTTCAGGATACCAAATGCAAATTCCACTATAAACCTTCACCATAATTGGTGTCCTGGTGAAGAGACTGGCACGTCTCAAAATCGGTAAACATAGAAAAGTCGGTACGTGGTTAAATAAAAATATTCAAAAACATTTAGTAAAATGTTTGACCACAAAGTAAATGCATTAAATACCAATAATACATGTTGTGTTTAAATTTGACATTTGAAGCACTAACTTTGTAGTTAATCATTATAATAAAATAAATATAAACCAACTTTGTTTTTAACCACTTATTTTTATTTTTTCTACCGGCCGGTTTCAAAGCTACATAAGCTTATTTATCAAAGTATACTTAACCAAGTATAAGTAACGATGTATACCTTGATATACCTTAAAAAATTAAAAACAAAGTTGTTTTATATTTATTTTATTTATTTATTTCGATTTTTTTTTCGTTACCCATGCATAGATTTTCTTTTCCGTATTTTTGTTACCCATAAAGAAAAAAGTTTATCACTCATGGTATACTCATAATTTTTTAAACTTTATTTTAGTATTTTCGTCATATCATTTACTACTTTATTTAGTATTTTTTTAATCATATATAACTGTATTTGAAAATGTAAAAATGCCTACGAGCGTTTTAATAAAAATATATTTATATCCGAATACGAGTTTATTATTTTTTCCTTTTTTTATTTATAAATCAATTATTGGTTATATATTTCTTTATTGGTTTTATATTACTCGTTTTTAGAATGAATAGAAAATAATAATATATATTTTTTTAATCATTACGTTTTCTCGCATTAGGGGCACAATAAAATGAGGTAGCGTAATGATCCCGAATAAGAAAATCGAGTGGAAATAAGTCCGCCACGAGGTGTAGTTTTTAAATGTATTATCTTAAAATCATTCAAACAAAATTGACTTAAACATTTTGTTTTTATATTAATTAGTTTATTCTAAATTTCGAGGGGCATAATCTGTCGGTCAAAATAAATTAAATTAAAAAAGAGAGCTCATTTAACATTTTTTTTATTTCAATAAATTTTGTAATGAAAAAACCTAACAGCTATTATAATCATATGAAAATACGGCAATATTTTTTTGGAAACAAAATAATATTACTAAAAACAGTAAAAAAACATTTAAAAAAAGATTTTTTTTACCATTACATACCATACTAGTTAAGAGTACGCACAACCATTTTTTATATATTTTTTTTATTTTGCACCACAACAGGCCAGGCCAGGAGGCGAAATTACAGTGGTGAATTACATCACAGAACACCAAGGCTTGAGAAAAATCACATCTTACCTTTTGTGTTCTCACCGGGAATCGAACCCAGAACCTTCCGTGCGTGAGTTAAGCGTCTTGACCACTACACCACGGAGGCCGCTTCGTACAAGGTAAGAGTACGCATATAATACAATGTTAATTATTAGTCCACAAATCACTATTAAATGATCCAAAACTAAAGTAGTCAGCGAACTCGCCTGCCACCATGCATCACATTGTAAATAAGATCCGATTTACTTCCGGTTGCTTAACGTATATCTCGTTACAAAAAGGGGAACGGAGGACTTGTTGGCAAGTTTGATCATCTGAACTCATTGATTTCTCATCGATTTTTTGTTTCTTTCCTGCTCTCTTTGATTTTGGTTATAACTTTTACTTTTCCTTATTCTTCTTCTGAATTTCCTTTTTTGTACATTTTGTAATACATCTTCTAAATAATGTGCATGCGTATTCTTTGGATGCGTACTCTTAGCTTAGCACCCATTTGTGGACATACCCAAAATTATTTGTAAAATGACATTCAGTGAGAAAAGAAAATTTACAATTTAACATTTACTGGATGTAAAAAAGTAGAGAGGTACAGATTTTTTTAAAAACATATACCATTTATGAAATTTATTAATAAAAAAAACAAAAAAAATTAAACCCGCACTATAGTCTTAGTGTTGAAAAAGAGATTATTTGTTTTTATCGATATTTAGATCAAAACCACCAAAAAAACAAAAATGACTTTTTATAAGAAATGCAATTTTATAAGAAATGAAACTTTTTGAAATATAAACCTTGTATATTATAAGCAAGGTAAATAATAAAGCAACTCCCACATAAAAATAAAAAAAAAACAATATTGCCACTGATTGATGGTTTAGAGTTAAGACTAGGTAACCTATTAAAATTGCAGCATTGTTTACTTTGGAAACGTCTTTCGAATAGATCGCCATACGTACTCTTTGATAGTGCGCACTCTTTGCTTGCTTTACCCTAAGTATATTTTTATCCGATATACCTTAGAAAATGATAGTTTTAATCTAATGTTTATTTTATTTTTAATGGCGCGATTTTGAAATAATGTTTTTTTTAATGAAAAAATCTTATGATTTACATACTTTTTACCAAACTATCACATTTTTTATATTTTTTATTATTATATCATTTTTTTTTTGGACTCCCAGAAGTTACAACAAACTCTTTTTGGGACAGAATAATATTTACATAAAGGTATGGTAATAATAATAATATAGTAACAAGTAATAATATAGCAACAAGTAATAATATGTACATAAAACTGAAATAAGATATCAAACCAATATATAATACAGATAAATTTAAACAATCCATAATAAAAATTAAAATAAAATATTAACATATTGTAAGAAAGAAATATCCGAGGAAAATGAAGAACTTAAAACTAAATTTCACCTTCCACGTACCTCCTCAAGTAGTAATTTTAAAAAATAAAACAGTCATTATTTGGCGTTCTATAGGACTCCGGTAGGCTGTTGTACTCACTACAAGCAAGGTACAGCAGAGACCTTAGACCATACCTTGTCGTGCGTGATCCAGGTACGTGAATATTTTGACTCTGTCGCGTATCATACTGATGGACGTCACGATTAAAGGTATAGCCAATATTAGTGAGAGAGTCATTATTTACACCTTGAAGCACCGTTTTTGCAATCTCATAATACGGTATGACCAAAAATGGGAGAGAGTCAGTTAGTTTGACAATGTCTTTGACATTACTAGAAAAAGTATTGATGCAAATTAGGAAATAAATATAATAAAAAATATTGAACAACAAGGGGTACATATGTTAGTTACCTACAATATTTCATGAAACATTCAAATTGTGCTGTCATATAATTATTACTATCAAACAAAAAGCTTTTCAGCTTTTTCGCTGGACATCGTCAAATATTTTCCTTCGAAAATTGCATCGCACAAAGCGACTGAAAGTCCAATATGTGTGCAAAGTGCAGGGTGGGCTACATCATACACGCGATTGATTGATCGTATGGCGGAGCTTGTGCCGTACAGCGGGTAGACGAACATACAATTTTACTTTCGGAAAGGGGAGTGGATATTAAATTTAATTAAAACTATCGATGGATACGGAAAATCGAATAGGTAAAATGTAATACTCAGAAATCAGATTATTTATAATACTTTACATTTTCCAAAGCTTTGTCATAGTGAATTAGTTGGCGAATCAGTCTCCTCGTTCGGGTGCTGTTGCTGTCTGTCAATATAATATAATGCAGGTAATGCGATAATTGATGATAATAAGGCAAGTACCAATAAAAAGATAAAACATATATATGTACAAGATTGCAGTCTACCTTTGTTGTGGCATATTACTTTGTAAATTCTCCAATCGTCAGACTACATCGGCTAGGAAACGAATATGGAGAAATTGATATGTTTTGTTTTCCAATGTCGGTTTTAAGATTAATAATTCTTGCGGCGATAAAATCCAAATAACTTAAACTATTCGAATGCTGTTAAAAACACTGACGTTTTTTTATTTTTCTTACTCATAAAAATACCTATGTATTACTATTTTCTTTGCCTAAAACTGCTAAAATTTTTGAAAATATTTAATTATGCAACTACCTTATTTTATGTAATGTCTTATCTTTATTTATGTAGATCTATCTATAAAGCATAATTTAATTCGATACTTTAAAAATATATATAAGTATTTATTAGATAGATATTTTTTAGACCCGCATATGAACTTTTGTAATGAAACGCTTGAACTGTATTTTTGTACCTGTGTTACGTAAAAGAGCTCTGAGGATATATTGCAAACGCTCTCGCGGCTGTAGAAAACACTTTTATCTCCGTATTTTGAATTTAAAAAATGTGCTAATCTTACTTGTGTTATATTATGTTATTTGTTATATAATTAAAATAATTTAATACATTGAATTATGAACTTTGTTGGAAATATTTTCACGCCTCTATTATGCCTAACTTAACTTAACCTCAATTTAATAATTGGTGCAAAGTTTAATTTGAAACAAATGTAGTTATATCGAGGGACAGCGCACATGGAGACATTAGTGATGTGTTCTTAGGTACAACAACTTAATACTTTTTCTTTCTTTTTTGCAGATTTTAGCATAAAAGCTCGCCACAAACAAAACATTACCAGACAATATCCGTCTAAGCAGCAGTTAGCTAATTAGCAGTAAATTACATATAAAGCGGGGAAAAGGGTATCAGAGATGCCGCAAACCATTACAAAGTATTAAAATCAATGCTTTCTCGACAAATTATTAAATTGAAATGTTTAGGTTCTGGGGATTTCGAATACAAAACCAGTTATTCACATTGGAAACATTTTAGTGAACGGCTTCCGAATTGCATTTTGGCCTCACCAGGAAAAGACTTTAACTTCTTCCTTATCAATTCGCCAAAGTTAACAGAAAGACACATAATTAAGAGTGGGATATAACAAACAAGAAACAGTTGGGAATGGCTGAGAAATTTCCAGAAAAGGTTCAAAAATGATATTTCGTTTCGGGTACATGAAGGCACAATTTGAAATGAATTCAGAAGAACTTCTAAAACAAAGAAAAAAATAGCTGCCAGGTCCTGAAACCAAATCATGTGCCGTGTTTGCAATACTTTAAAAACCGAATAGAATATTGTAAAAATGCATAACTTGTTTAAATTTTTTGTGTAAAAACTGCTCAGGCTTCGGCGTTTTAGCATTTAAGTTCATTTGTCGAAAATGCTTGCAGTGAGAGCGATGACAGTGCTAAAGACGAGGATTTTATCACCATCATATGTGTATTGACGACTGATGCTCTGATCAATCATATTGTAATAGTTTCAAAATTGCATTAATGTTAACATCAATAGATTAAACGTTTTTACAGCTTTCATTTTCAATTATATTATTTCTGTTTGTAATTTATATCTACTTAGAATACATTTATATTATTTGATTACGGCTTTGTTTTATTGCACCATAAATGTATTTTTTATCAATACAATAATACTATATGCGAATTGAATAAATTTGTCAATAACATGTCTCAAAAATGCTATCACAAATGTAATTTTACCTAGGGACAATAGCAGATGATTTACAAAATGAAAAAATATCAATTAAGATGTTATCCTAATATTCTACCGTTTTCATCAATCGTGCACAACGAATAGAACATCCGTAAAATATTACAATTTTGCCAAAATTTGACCGGATATGTTACATGAGAAAAATCCGTCCCTATGTTAAACACCTTCCACAACCTGCATAAAACCGTATGGAAAATATCGAAGAATTTTATTGGTTTAATTAGACTAATTCAAACATTGCTTGTTCCATCCAACAAATTTGTCAACTTGAGCTAAAACAGAGTGTATAGAATTCCATGTATACGTGAATGGATTTTGGGCGTAACGTTAAAATTTGGATCAGGGACCAGTGTCGGAGTGGAACTGTATTCGTCGGTAGGATAAAAGTAAATAGTAAAAATATTCAAAATATTTAAGAAAACGGGTTTCGCAAAAAAATAACGTAGGTAAAAAAAACGTGTATTAATAAATTAAAATTAAAAACAAACAATGAAAAATAAAATAAATCAGTGAAAATCCAGAGTTTTCGAAACTTACAGAATCTATGAAATTTTGTCAATTGTATTTCCCGATTTCAGTGCCTACGTTGATTTAGTATGAAATATTTTTTTGGGTAGGTGAAAATTAATCTGCAATTCGGAATTTAATATTTTCATCCTTTTTTTTCACTGTCTTCATATATCAGTTTTGTAAGGAAATTTTTATTACATAACTATCATTTTTATAAGAGAAAACATCTGTCATTACTATTACTTTTATGAAAAAATATCGATCGTCAATATAACTTTCACGCGAGAAAATATATTTCATGACTTACTTTTATGAGAGAAAATATATATAATTAATATATTTTTTACGGTAAAAATAACTACGATTAATTTTAGAGAGCAAATATCCATCATTTTCATAATTTTTATGAAAGAAAGTATTAAATTTTACAATTTCGATAAAAACAATACGACACGGGTTTCTTTATATGGGTAATTTGTTAATTAAAAATAATTATATTTTTATTTACAGTAAATACGTATTTCAAAGAATTTTCTTTTTTCTAATTTCTCATTTGAACCAATCGGCGTTTCATATTCCATTAGAAATTATTTAAAAATTAGTTTTAAAGAAAATTAGTATGAGAAAGGGGAATTTTAACCAAGATGTGATTTTTTTTAAATCCACCACTGGCACTTTTGAGCTGGGCAATATGCAAAATGGTAGGCGCGCTGAAAGGAAAATGGGTGAAAATCGGGCTTACGGATAGATGATGCGATAGATGATGCAACTGTAGGTAATTACAATTCTGGGAACAATAAGCTGACGTCAAAGGCCCCCGCTATGTGTTACATGTGTATATATCTGCACCGTCGAATAACATGGAAATACGCTTTTGAATCTGGGTTAGTAATGTAATGAAGAGATTGATGACGTAATATATTATGTACGTGTATAACACAAATTTAATCCCCATTACTAAATAAAATATAGATGCTTCGGTCATTTGGAGATCTCTTATCATTGATTGGATTGCATTTTATTATGAATCTGGTTGTGGTACTATGGCTAGTGTCTCGTATTCACGGATCAAAGGTCCGTAGTTCAAATCCCACTCTGCCCCAACATAATTCCCATTTTCTAATAGTGAGTTTTACTACTCGTTAAACGGGTAAACCATAAGAACCCAAATATTTATATAACTTAAAAAAAAACAAAGATTTTAAGAAACAACACCTACTTGTGTTGAATATGGTCGAAGCTAAAACCACCGGTATATTTTTCAAAATGATTCGATTAATTAAATTTTTTTTGGTCAAATAGAAAGAACGAAAACCGAACCACGCAAGTAAGTTAAAATTGTTTTTACAATGTTTATGCAATTTTAAGAAAAAATATGTTTTTTTTACAATCAAATAAATAAAGTTTTCCGTTATTCTACGGATAACACATTCACATTCACATTTACATTCAACATTGTCTGCACAACTAGGTGCTAAGCATTCAGCCGGAAAAGCCCAATGGACAAATAATGCAGTTAACAGTGCAATTACGGAATTTCGAATGTTTACGTTATTGTGGTGAGCGGTTGGTAGAGGGGAATCAGCCATAAGCCCTGTAATTGCCTAGATTTTAATATTCTTGGATGATTGGTCTGCTGAACAGCCTACCGAGACATGTGATCTTTTCTATGCTAGGCCTACGAGTTTTAGACTTCTCTAACAATGTATCGTAATATTTAAGAGGGTCGTTTGATGGAAAGTGAGCATTAGTAAGAAAACGCACGATTTTTGTTGTTTTTATCAATTAATTTTCAACATAATCCTCTTTTGCGGCAAGATACTTTTCAAGACTACTTTCCAACATCTTTTTCCAAAAAAAAAATTTACGAGCTCTTCAAAATAGTGTGAAGTTTCAGTCAACACTTCATCGTTTGTTGCAAAACGACGTCTTCCGAGCCATTTATTTAGATTTGGGAACAGGAAGAAGTCCAAGAGACTAGATCTGGTGAATACGGTGGGTGGTCGGTCAATTCGTAGCCTAATCGGTTCAATTTTGCAGCACGACGGCCGATCTGTGAGCGGGTGCGTTGTCATGATGGAAGATAACTTTTTTGCTGGAAAAGAGCCAAACCGGAGTGTTATTTTCTTCAATTCGGCGTCGAAACGATCCAAAAATGATGCGTAGTAATCACCAATTATTGTTTTACCATTTTAAAAGTAATCAATAAGAACAATGTCGTTCACAACACAAAAAAACTATCGCCATCACATTACTGGCTGATCGGGTTGTCTTTGCCTTCTTCAGTGGGCCTTCGCCGCATTTTCACCACTGCTTGGACTGTTTAAATTAGTGACACAAGATGAGTGGTTTGCTTGACCCCGTGTCAAATGACCTCGCTCAACCCGGCAAAAACTTTTTTTAAATGATTTTTTCCACTAATTATAATATCAAAAAGCCTTGTCAAATATTAAATTCGGCATAACAAGAAAAATCGAGAAGTTTATTTATTCGGTGATATTGGAAATATACAAACAAATACAAACATTTATATATATGTATAAATATCCAGTGAAAAGTGAAAACAGACCTACAACATACCTGCGGTGACTCCCGCAGTCGACATTCTAAATCCCATACAGATTGTGTTCGCCCGGTGCAAATCTACTTTAATTCGGATTGATTTAATCAAGTCGGCACCCCGCGGCGGTCTACCCCTTCCCCCACTCCTACCACCTTCTATTCTCTACTACCTTACCCCTAGAGGTGAAGCTGTAGGTCCATAAAGGAATACGTTATACGAAGGCGATTGATACTGAATTTCTAGGATTATACGCGTATCATGTGTTTAATAAAAGTAATCAAATATAAATAAGGTACCTACTAGGTACGTAAACTTATGTTTGTAAACACAAAATTAGCTAGGCATTTATAACTACGTAGTTTCAGTTTTTTTTTGTTATTGTTATATTAGTATAGAACTACTTATGCTCTAAAAGATAAAATATCTCCATCTTAGAACATTCTGAGCCATGTTAGATGGAGACAGAGAACACTCCGTTTTCATTTTCTATTCATTGGTTTTATATAGATTCCCTGTTATTAAATATGCATACTAATTTTATGCAATAAATTTATAAAATAAATGTAAAAAAAACAAGGATGACAAGTGGGGAATTCGTTCTAGGTGTCCTATAAAGCGTCAAAGTCATGTAATTTTAACAAATTACAACAGGGATGGAGAATACCTTAAATAAGGGAATATGGAAGTCTAGGCATTTACAGGGCTTACGACCTGTCATTGGCTGGTTTAACTGGCCACTTAACACACTGTGTAACATTCACCATTTTTCCTATGTTTAAACATCCATATTTCTTCAATTCTTCCATTTGTTAATTTTAGTGAAGTTAAAGAGCTGAAACCTTTATTGTTGTTAAGAAATTCATCTGACTGAATTATTTCACATACTAGGCAACGCCTGAAAACAATTTTTCAATTTTAAACTTAATTAAAAAATGTAATTTTTTTTTTAATAATCAATTAAATATCGGGTTGTGGTTCCGTGGCTATTGTCTCGGACTCACGGATCAAAAGTCCTTGGTTCGAATCCCCCTCTACCCCAACTTGATTCCCCTTTATTTAATTGTGAGTTATTTACAACTCGTTGAAAATGGCCCTCAAAATTAAATATTTGCGTAAATTATAAGAACGCAAATATTTATTTTTCCTTTAATTTTTTTTTTTAATTTGTCATTTGTTTTTACGTGATTTGTTATTGCTCAGACATTTTAACGAATTTAACGAAGGACAAGTTCAAAATTGATACTATTTTTTGATACGAGTTTCGTCGTGGTACTAACGTGGCACAGACGGTACGCTATATAATCGACGCGTACGGGCTAAACACCGCAAGCGAACGTACTACACGTTTTTGGTTTGATCGCTTTCGTTTGGAATATTTCGAATTCAACCAACACCCGCGGAAGCCTTAGATAAGGAATCAAAAGTGAAAGTGAAAGGGGACCTATCTCAAACTACGACTGAGCTAGCAGCAGCTTTCAACGTAAATAACAAAACAATAATAAGTCCCACGATGAGTTTTCTGGGTTATTATACCGTGTATCGTTCGTATTCTTTTCCAACGGATCGGATCGCGTTACGGCGTCCATCATGAGGGTTAATGTTATTTGTGTAGATAAATATGTAACGTTATGTATTTTAGATTTGTAGGTTGTCGCAGGCGTTGCTGTCTCCCACTTGTTAATTTGAAATCTGTATCGTTTCATAGTCTACGCTTTTTGTGATTTTTTTATAACTAGGTACCAGGATACCAGGGTAATTTCAATCGCATACAATCATCTCTGTTTATACTGTCGCGATTTTTATTTTATTTTATTCAGAAAATGAACAGTCATAAAGATTTTCTAACATAAAAAGACCAATTCAGATTTTATAAATTTGGCAAAAGATGTAAACATTAAATGTGAAAAAAACTTAAATGAGAGGAGAATAATCGTAAACGTTTACGTTTTCCATTAGTTTAATTATTTTTGATAAATAGAAAATACCGAATGCTCACGCCGAGTCATTCATGTACACATATATGAACGCACAAATATACACGCATACATACGTGCATCCACATGCATATATAAAACATACACACTCATAAAAATAAAAATAAAAATAAAATATGCATATTTTAAACATACACGTGCACATATAAAACATACACATGTATGTTTGTAAATCTCTATCACTTTTTTATGCCCTTTTTCAATATTGTGTTCGGCTAAGCCGATTTTTCGGGGTAGCCGAGCCTGCATACACTCATGAGCTTATTTACTCTCAATGTTTCTAGCAATCTGCCGAAATTTAAAACAATAATTCACTTCCGCTTATAGAGAAGCCCTTTAGCTGTACTGCTCACAGGACAAAAGCGTTCCAAATACTTGATTTGGAACAACAAACGTGTAACAGGCGGTTTCGATTTGCGCTTGAAATTCTCGACCTGAATACATACTGGTCTTTGTATCGCTGTAAAATGTAGCTAACTTCGTAGTTGATAATCAGAGAATGATTTTTGTGCATATGAGCGACTCTATTATACGGTGCTGTATTATTATTCTAAGGCCCCATGTATACTTCGGTGCAGTTGTTGAAGAAGAATGCATTCATATCATATATGCACCCCCGTCCACAGACCTTTTACAAGGAAGACGTCAATCAACAATCATCAAAAGGCAAAGCTGTACAGATAATACAGAAACAGTATTTTGTTTAATTCAATAGATACTTTTATTCCGAAAAAACGTTTATTTTTTTATACAAAACTTCATATCTACAGGTAAAACTATTTCATTTACCTCTGCGAGATACAAAAGCTTCGAAGTTCGGCGTCATAAAGCAACTACGGTTGAACACTGTAAACGGTAGGTACCCGGAACTTGAGGAGCGTCGGCGTCGTGTAATAAGGATTTACGAGAGACATCTTCGTGACGTAGCGCTGTAGAAGGTGCACGTCACTTGATACTTTACCTTGGAACATTAAGCTTGGTGCAATCTTCGTTTAATTCGGTTGACGACTCCAATTAGTTTCACGTATTACAACGTTTAAATTTAACTTTGCGTAGCAAGAGAAAAGGCATTGTAATTGTATAAAAAAAACAGAATTAATTTGTGTTATTTATTTATTAATTTATTTATTATTTATTTATTTATTAATATACACGGCACAAAGTACCTTTTACTATTCAAAAATACCTATTGTGTAGAAATAAACACTTCAATACAGTAGATAAAAGAGGAAAAAACAACAAAAAAAAACATAAAAAGTTTACATGTACATATTATTTCACAATGGCTTCATTCAATGAACTCTTAAATAAAAAGTCAATACAAGGAATAAAAAATTAAATAAAATAAAAAAACATTAGGTACATTGAATATAAAAATTAAAATGTACGAACAATGTTTTTTTTAAAAAGTTATTGAAAAAAAAGGACAGGTAGATTTATATTTAATCATAATTATTACTTAATAAAAAGAACAGGTAGATATATCTTAAATCATAATTACATTGAACAAAAAATACAAAATTACAAAATCTATGTTTAAGAGAAAAAATGTTTTTTTTTTAATGTTGAAAATAAGAATTAAAAAAAAAACATTTAAAATATTTTCATTTAAATATACAAAAACTGGAAAAAAGTAAAGAGAAAGCAATTAAGGTTTAAAAAATATAGTATAGGTACATGACTGTAGCTTGACAAATGTAAGTTACAGTTCACCTTTTTGAAATAATTACAAAGATTTGTTTTATATAAACTATACTTTATGTTAAATATATAAGCAACGTCAGAATAGTTATTGCCGAGTACATGGAGTCGATTCATATTTTTTAAATTCACAAGATATTAGGTAGTCGAAATACTAATAATGTAATATAACGTTAATTTTATATTTTTTTATGCTTAGACTATTTGAGATCATCATCCGTCTCCCCAAATTGTAGTAAATCATATTGATACATAAAGGCAATATGTCTTATGATCAGTATTACGCTTCTGAAAATGGTAATCGAGTTAAGATTAGTCCGCTTAATGATATACTGGTAAGCGCGATGGCCTGAGGCACTGGGTTCGATTCCGGGATTCCGAGCAAGGTCGCCATGAAATAATATTTTAAGTTGACAGTAATAATTTATACTGCGTAATACATTTTAGATGATACTGTTTTTTACTTGAAATTTAACAACAACAAACCGTCATGCCGTTTCCCCGTTAAGGTAGGCGGAGAAATAGCGCCATAATACTCTGCTTTGCATACAGATCTCGCTTCCTTTACATTCATACATCTTCCCATGCACGCGTGCCGATTATTCTGACTTCTGACATATCCATCATCAAGTATTTGTTGGATTTGGTTTTGCCATGTCTTTTTCGGTCGTCCTCTATTTCTGCATCCATTAACATTATAATGGTAAATCATTTTAGCCGTTCTTTCACTGTCCCTTCGCTCTACATATCCGTACCAACGCAGAGCTCCTTTCTTAATTTAACTTTTTAAAATAAAAAAATATGCTAGGACGATACATATGCTTATTTATTAATTGTGTAAAAGGATCAATCAAACCAGCCAACGACATGCCATCGGCCCTGTAAATGCGCAGATTTCCACATTCTTCAATAATTCCTATATTTCGCTTGAAATATTTATGTAAAGATATTTCCTTCGTCTCTGTCTCAACATTGGTCTATCTTAGAAATAGTGAGCCTATTTGGGACCCAACTGTTGTTATCTTAATGTAAACATTTTTTGAAAAAAAAAAAAAAAAACAGCCAAAAGCGTTGCATTTTCATTTGGTTAAAATTATTTATTGTATCAAATGAAATATTTGTTTAAGAACAACGACACTATTAAAGAAGGAGTGCAATCAAACACTTTTTATTTCCCTTCAAGTGGAATGATGAGTATAAAAAAGATATGAAACCTGAGAACTGATGAGAAAATAAGGCAGAAGGCTACAGACGAGACTAATCCACAGTTCAATCAGGGTAATTTGAATCGATAAAGGAAATCTCGGAGTAATCCTGTCTGACTGCAACAGGACGGATAGCGGATGCAGAGTACCTTTTTACATATTCTAGCTACTGTGTACCAACAGGACTTCTTTTGTTTGATATTAAACTCTAAACTAAAAGTCCCGGGATCGATTCCCGAGTAAAAAATACAAAATACTGATACAGAAAAAAACAATTAACAATTTTTGGCTTTCGGTTTTTTAGAGATAGATCAAAAACGGGCTCACCGCATTTTTGTAGATTAAAGATACATAAAAAAAACATATTTACTATAAATAATTTTATTTTGTATTCCCAAGAAGTTTTTGGGAAAAAAACTCACTTAGGGACATGCAGAAAATAATATTTATTTAAAGGCATTTTTATATTCTAAACTACAGTATTATTTACAAAAACAGAATAAAAAATATGGTACATTATAAATCTTCAACAACTAATCGAAAAAAAATATTATTCTTACAAACTTATCCTCCATATTCTAAGCTATTATGTGAATGAAAAAGTACGTATTATACATAATACAAGGTAAAAATCATGAAGTATTAAGAATAACATGTACGTAATACAACTTTAAAGTATGTGATCAAGTATTAAAAATTACATATAACCTCATAGTACAAATTAAAAAAGTATGGAAAAGTTTTAAAAAATTACAAAATATACATAGTACAAGCTAAAAAAGTAGAATGGAATATTTAAAACTTACAAAATATGGCTTCTTGCCTTATAAATTATAGCAAAAAACAAAAGGATACGACTGGCAAAAAAAACCACTCAAATTGCAATGAATGCTTCAGTGTTTATTTTTATTTAAAGTGGATAGTATTGTTCGTTTTTTGTGTGATTGTAGGAAAAATATACTGTACATTAATCAAAAACCTATTTTAATAAACATGAACGCAGTGTTGAACCATAAATGAAGATTATTGTCAATAAAAAAATTATATCAGAGTTACTAATGTTTTAATTGAATTGAATTGTATACTGCTATAGTTGCGGGAGAATGTTTTTATTATCGACGAGTGTCACAATACTTGTTGCAATATATATAAATAAATACAGGGGTAGGCGCTAGAAGTATTACCAAATTCACGCTGCTGTAGCAACCAAACGACTAATGACAATGCGCTCATGTTTTGACGCGTGTCAGTCTGTTATATTGTTAATAATTCTACCAAAGCATATCGTTTTACGATAAAAAGTTATCAAAACACTCCGGAACGTGCCTGTGGGCCAGTGCAGTGGCTACATCCATAAATAAAAGGGAAATAATATCGAATGCACCTATTGTTTAAAATTTTTTTTTGTAAACTATGTAATTGTATTGTATATTGGACTAAATAAAAAAATTAATAAATGGAATTCAAACTCAATAGTATTACTGCCCTGAAGCGGATGGAAAATCGTAACCAGCCATTATTAATGAGCTACGACATTTACATGTGAACAAAAGGTTTGTGTATCGGACCATTTCACGTTACAGTTATACTGGTAGCATAAAAACGCCATGGATGTGGATATCCAAAAACAGCAACATAGACAGAAATGATTCGAAAGTTGAAAGCCAGAATTCAACGTAATCCACGACAAAGCGCAGTTCGATTGGCGAAAAACTTCAATGTGTCTGCTCGTACCATGGGGCGCATATTAAAAAATGAACTACGATTGAGACCTACAAAATACAAAAAGTGCAAAGTTTAACGCCTGCACAAAAGTTAGTTCGCCTAGCAAGAGCAAAGGTGTTAAAACACTTGCACGTTGGTGGCGAGCTAGAAAATTTGGTCTTTTCTGATGAAAAAAAATTTACGATTCAGCAATATGTGAACAAACAAAACGATCGTGTATGGTAAAAGTGCAAATTAAAAGACAATTTTGACCAGCGAATTGCTCTGCAAAAGCAAGCGCCTGCATCAGTGATGGTTTGGGCTGCGGTAACTGCCACAGGACGCTCACAACTCGTTTTCATTGAACAGAGCCTAAAGGTAAATCAGCAAATTTAACGTAAAAAGATTTTAAATTATGCGTTCTTACCTTGGGCACGTAACAAATTTGGTAGAAACCATTGGACGTTTCAACAAGACTCAGCACCATCCCATAGAGCCCGTGAAACCCAACGTGTTTTCCAAGAAAAAGTTCCTAGCTTCATTTCATCACAACAGTGGCCTTCATATTCCCCGGACTTTAACCCAATAGACTTTTTCATGTGTTCCATTCTAGAGGCCAAAGAATCAGCTAAAATTTATGAAATGGTCGACGCCTTAAAGATTGCTCTTCGCCGAAAATGGGACAAAATACCATCAGCCGACATTCGTGCAGCGTGTAAAGCCTTCATGGGCAGACTCGATGCTTTTATCCGCGCTAAAGGTGGCTACATCGTTTTTACAGTATACAGAAGATTTTAAATTAAAAAAATCAAGATTGTCAAAATTACAGAATTTTTAATTGATAACACTTCGAGTACCAACCCTTGTATATATTAATTATCATAATTATCATTCCACTGTCTCTTCCTTAATTGGAGTGTATCGTCCATGCAACCGTTATATGTCGTAAGATAACACATACAAAACCATTTTTATTTCGGCGTTTTGGTGGTAACCCATCGTTTTGAGAAATACCACAAACAAGAAAAAGAGGTATTTAATTTATTGAACTTTTTTATTTGTATTTTACAATAGGTATACATAAGTTACGAATACAAAATACACTATTACATAAACTCGAAAAGAAAAATCACAGAAAGGTACGGCCTGTGTGTGGGCGTGCATTTTATTTTTCAATTTCAATAATAGAAGAACACGACAGATATAAAAAAATAAAAAATAAGTGTTAATATTAGAACACAATTTTTTCGTCAGTAAAAATGAGAAAATTATAATAAAAGTATAAGGTATTCATTAAAAAAGAGATTATTTGAATCTACTTTTCTTATCCATAATTTCAATAAAAAATTGAATCGAAACAAATTGAAATTATTAATCTCTATCATATTGTCCTCTAGTTTTGGAGGTATGAAAAATGAGTGCCTTTGCCCGAGTTTGGATTTACAATAAGGGATTTCAAATAAACTACTCAATCTTTGACTAGATTTATTAATATTAAAGAAATAAATGTTGGCTTATAAAAACATATTTAAGACATAACTGGGAATAGATTTTGGTAGTTTTAAAAGTTCAGCTTCCTAAAATTATTGGATAGAGGGAAAGGTTGAATTTGTATCAAGTATAATTTTTATAACTAGTTTTTGTACGGTTTCTAAAACCTTGATATTATTATTATAGGCTCCTCCCCGTCTAATTATTCCATAAGAAAGAGAAGTTTGATTGTTATTTTTACGATTAACTTAATTGTTTTAGAAATTAATAAAAGGAATATCATGAGCCACGAAATCATGTAACGTATGCCTAAAATAATATATTTATTCAAATGCTACTAATTAAAACTTAAAAATATGCTAGTTTTCATAATATAAAAATAAAACAAACAAACAGGTTTTTATACTAACAGTTCTCACAATAAACCTGTTTAAATTCGTATTCCAAAACAGTTCATTTTACGAAAAAGATAAAGATAATCAAGCTGAGTATGAATACATTCCGGGCTAAAGGAGCCGAGTCCTTAATGAAATCCAAGAATAAATAACAAAATAAATAAAAGTCTCAGCTATTGCGATTACCCGCCCTCTACTTTACATCACAGAGAAACGAGAGAACGTATCATTTCATTTGAACGTGATTTAAATTGAGAAAATGACGTTTAAAATACGAACAAATTGCGTTCGGCTCCATTTTAATTTGAATGCCAATCATTTTGGATGCTCTCACAGCATCACGGAGAGATTTCCCGAGCAACTGAGGATTCAGCGGTAGTTAGCTTCCTGAGTATGACTGGTATTTAGAAGCTACAGAAAAAGTTTTCTTTGTATCCGATAAAAGCGTAAGAAGAGAGATGAAAATGGGTGAATTTTCTGTGTCCAGGCGGATGAAGGACGAGTGCTTTCAACTCTAATTAAAAATCCAGAATAAGGAAATCGAGTGGAGATAATTCCGCCTCGTTGTGTAGTAATTGGCGCGTTCACCTATCATTATTAAGGTCCTGGGTTCGATTCCTGGCAGGTTGTACGTGAAATATTAATTTCACAGCTTGTTTAAAATACAATACTTCATTTTTCCTCAACTTGCACCTGAAGCGTGGGACTAAAAACTTTACCTTCGTGTAACAGGTGATCAAAGTCCGTTACATTTAATTTACAATGCGGTGCTTTATGCACCACCAGTTGCGGAAGGGGAAATGACGATTATAATGAAAATGTGAGAAGCACGATTTCTACTTCATGGTGTGATGGTTTCGACGCTTGGAAACCACACAACAGTATTGTTTTTTGTTATTTTCCTCTTTAAATTCTCATTATCCACACATACTAAGGTTGATTGATATGCTCCCCCCTTATCTGCTTCGAGTTAACCAGTCCAAGGATGGTATTCTGAACGCAAAAGCACGCGTAGAAAACGCATTTTCAACGCGTATTTACGTACTAAATACACGCTAACTATAGCATATTATGGATGCGATTATTTGTTTCGATTCTATTAAAATTTTCACAAGAAAAAATGGCTTGGTGGGGTATGGCTTTTGTCATTTTAGTTCCGATTATTTGGTTAATTTGTAAGTCATTGTGTAACGTTTATAAATTTGAAACAATAAATGCCCTAATATTCTAGCTGGCACCTTTAAACTGATTACTAGTTTAAGATTGACAATCCCGAAGAAGAGGATAGATTACACGATTTAAATAAAAAATAATCACCTTCCCTCTTTACCCCCTCCTCTCTTCATAGTTTAGTGTAGATATCAAGTCAAATTTTATTTCTAAAAAAAAATATATATGTTTATTTATGTTTTGTTTTTTAACGAAAATATTACAATATACCTACAATATGTCCATATACCACAAATTTTCTCAAATTGAATGGTTTGGGAAGGTAGCAAGAAATTGCTGTAAGGCAATATGCCTGTCCTTATGCATATGTTTGTAAACTGTATACGTATATAAAGTGTTTAAATAAATAAATAAATGATAAACGAAATTACACTGATACAAAAAACATTTTAAAATGCATGAGTACCTACGCTTACATACGAGTAGATATTATTGTTGCCATGCATTTTAGTGAATCAAATAGTTTTAAGGATAAATTTGATTGTAAAATCGAGCGGCAAAATTTACGGACGATTTATTTTAATCGGGTGTCGCGTCGCCCGATTCGGCAATAAAGAAGCGACAAATGGCCGTGCGGGAGGCGGTGTCTTGTTTTCGGGTGTCGTTGGGGGATGATGAGTGGGTACAGGGGGTGGAGGAGGGAGAAAACAGCTGGGCAGAGAATTAAACGCAATCTTAGGCAATAGGACAAGTCCTGACCTGAGTTTCAGGACATAGAGAAAAAAACATCATCATCAGCATACCCCTGTCTGCACTCGACGGTGCATAGGGCTATGAATAACATTATAGGTAATAATAAACTAATTATGTTTATTTTTATAACTCGGTAATTACCTATAATGTGCTTAATTAATAACTTTCATCCCCCCAGGTACTTATTTAAATGAATTCACAAACTCTCTTTATAAATAAATTCATTTAACATAATAACAACATAGATTTCTTGAGAAAGAGTTAAAGTGGCGTTATGTGCGTTATGCGTTACTGTAACGCAACTTATAAAATTAAATGGTCACATATGTTAGTTAGGATATTAGTTAGTTAGTTAGTCATAGATTTTAATTAAGCTAGCCAATTTAAAAAAATCTAATATTAACTTTTTTTTCACATTTAATTGATGAACAATATCTAAAATAACAATTTGTGATCATTATACCAATATCATATGTATTGTTTATTGTTTGTGAACCATAAAAAATAAAATAAATTAATAATTTAAAGTTTATATTTGAAGCACTAACTTTGTGGTTATTCATTATAATAAAATAAATAAAACAACTTTGTTTTTACCACTAATTTTGTATAAATAAAAATTAGTGGTTAAAAACAAAGTTGTTTTATTTATTTTACTAAATTAATAATTGTCTCTGGACTTGGATTTCGAAATTTTGAACAAAATTATAGCGATCATCTTCTATATCGACAGAAATATATTCGAGAACTGGTAACGGTACGGTATAAAAACACCAATAAACGCGTTCAGTTATGTTTTGTCTTTACCCTTTAAATTTTGGCTTCTACAACACTAATACCACTTTGAACAGTTTTTAATTTCAGCTTTCCATAATCCCTTCTTAGAGATTTCGGCTCAGATTTTTTCAGTACACTTTGTGAGAATTTTCATTTTAATGAAATAACAATAAAAAATGTTTCATCAAATTCGAGATAAAAGAGTTGAAATCCGGGATAATAGGAATTATTATCATCAAACACTCATTTAAGTGTGCAAAAAAAACAATCAAAAAGAGTGATACTTAAGTAGAGAGATCTCTGTTTTGTGTACAAAAGCTCTCGCGGAAGGCTAATCCGCAAACGGGGTAAATCGCGCAAAATAAAACAACAACGGCACTTTGCACAAAGAGGCAGAGTCAATGGCCCGTGCGGCCTGCAGCGCAACCTGCATAGTGCACACGAGTGTCGGAGATATAGTCGCTCATTAGACTAATGACGCAGCAACATCTAAAACTCCCGGCGGACTGGGAAATTAAAGTTTAGTGCGATATTAACGACCGCTCCTTCCGCGGCGCGCGGAGGAGCACCAGTAAAGCTGAGCGATTTATATTCAGATGGAATCGCTCAGAAAGGGGTGAGGTCAAGCGAGAATTACTATTATTACTTTCAATTACAGGCGGAGACGAGAACGCTTTACTCGGCGCGTACAAGACAATACACGGGCTCTAGATGACGTACAATACGTTTAACTGAAAAGGTATAATGCCTGGAATCTCTGTTTGCACAAGACCGTTTATTTGAATTTATTTTCTTTTATCTCGCAGTTGGGGGATTACTCACATATAAATATTTAAAAAAAAAAACAATAAATTATTGAAAATTCAAAATCCCGGGTACCATCGTGATAAGATTTGTAATTCAGGGGATGACGATTACGATTTATACGGCACGTTAAGTGGATACGTACACAAAACACTCGTTTATAAAATACAGTGAGCTAATAATATCATCGATATCTTTTGAAGTACACGTACATTTGTCAATAAAAAATATTTTGAAATGCCAGAATACATACATATGGGGACGAGGATGTCAATTTTTTTAAAGTTCGAGATTAGCATTTAGCAAAAATTTACAAATCTGCTTTCCTTCCATACTTTTACTTTTATTTGCTTTTTACATCTTAATATTTTTATGTTTTTTCATTATGTATTTTTGTATAATTTAATTTAGTACGTACTATTATTTGGCATATGATTTATTGCTCCTATTTCTTATATTTATTACTATAGTATTGAGTGAGTTTCTAGAAAACATATCTCAATTATCATTTCGATAAGGTTTTTATTTATATATTCTTTTTCTGTTGGTTTCAATGATACTCTAATTTTGTTTTTTTTAATGCTACTATATTTTGATATTATTTTGTTGATTTGAATGAAACCATTATTTTGTATATTTGATTATGTGTGATTCTTAATTTGTATATTTTGTATTTTAAAAATTATTTCTGATTATCTTTTTTGCTTTGTATTCTTTGGAATTTTATTATTTATTACATTTACCTTTTTTTCTTGATTGTTATTCTATATCATTATAATTTGATCTAATTAATTTTACGATGTATTTTTATTGTTATTTATAGTGGCTTGACACGGGCATAGCCTAAAAAGTCTTAATAAGTTCATTCATATTTAAACTAGTGTAATTTTGAATGAATAAATAAATCTATTACTAGCTTTTACCCTCGGCTTCACTAAAGTGGTATTAGGGAAAAATTATTTAGGGTATTAATTAGTTCTGTCGCTTATCAATAAGAGTTTTCGTTCATCAATAAGAATTTTCCCAATGGAATGATATATTTTATCGGAATTGAAAGTAGCTTGACCTTCCAACTATCTCTATAAAAGAAACACGTTGATCCGTTTGTTTATTGTAACGTAGCATAGTTATTCCGTTCACAAATCCAAAATCCTACTACAAAACCAAAACAAAAAGCAAAACAAACTAACAACAGATAAATAAAGTAAATTTTACAAATTTAAAGATTGATTTCGAATTGATTCCTTTTAACATCCCACCTTACCGCCTACTCATTTTCAAATAATAAGTGTACGCAGTGCAGGACCAGGGCGTATATACTCCCTCGCATAGTAAAGAGACTCCCGGACGAAATAAAGTATAGTGATATGAATAAAAACAAAGTAAATTTGGTTTTAAAAATCTTTTTCTTAAATTCTAAGTTTAATGTGTAAATTATTTTTTTTTTTAAATGGGGAAACCAAACAATTTAAAACAGTGTCAAAAAAGTGTTTGTTCATTATTTTTTAAATACTTCGTTACCAAAAAAGACTTGATTTACTTGTATTTAATTTTTTAAACTTTTATTTTATTGATATTTTTTAAATTTTAAAAATATTTTATGTAAAAATTATTATATTGTGTTACCAAAATGTTTAAAGAGGGAAATCCCTACAAAAAAACTGCTTTTGCAGTTTGGCGGGAATTTAAAAAAATGTTTAGAAGAATGCTTATGTTAAAAAATTTCAATAAAAAATAATAAAAAAAAAAAAAATAAACAAACAAACAAACACATATTTTCGGCGTATTTCTATTCTCCATATAAAAAAATAAAGAAGTATCGTACTGCTTATAGAGATCCAGTGTAATTAATGAACAGAACATACCACAACATTGTAACATACATGTGCATATCTTAATTATAATTAATAAGTAAACAGTCTTAGATGTAATTTACAGCATCTTTTCGTTTGATACCATCGTTATGTCTACAAATGTCATCCAGGAGAAATAATCGAGTGTTTGAGCCATTACATTAAAATTGCTCGGCACAGCGAATTCACGAATCGGGTGTTAATTCAAATGGATGATTTTTTATTAATTTTTCCCTCTAAAATGGCGCATGGAACGGGGAACGGGGTAGGGCGAAGATAAAAATGAATATGCAAATAGACAAAACGGGGAACACGATGAAGGACGGTCGAAAAATAAAACGCGCGTAATTGAGTTTTTATAATCCCGACATTATAATTTGAGAGCGTTTTTAAAACAAACAGAAGAGAATATGATAATGAAAATTATTTCGTCAGATAAAAAACAACATTTTATCATACAACGAAGAACGAATAATACAGAAATACTATTCTAGAGCACGTATTTAAAATCGTTTTGAATGTATTTTTATTTGGACGCAAACTTTGTTTCGTGGAAATACATTATACCTACATACTATCGATGCCCCACTTTCATGGAATAACAAATATCAAAATGTGAATTTCAGAATTAATCAGAATTTTCATTTAAAAACCATTCCGTATTGATTCGCCGAAGCAAAAAACATGTAGATTCCAAACTAGTATTAAAATTAATATTTTGTTGTTTTACTGTGTATTCCTTTTCAATAATCCTTTGTAATTCATTTTACAACAATTAATTACAAAAACCCTTCTTTTTCTTTTGTAATTACTTCATTAGGTAAGTTAGTAACTCTAACCAAATGAATAAAAGGCCGTTTATATTCCGAAAGCATTTTTTTTTTAACGCAGCGGGTTATTTTGTAAAATTGTTCATAATAATAAATTATAATTAAAAGTCCTGGACCAGGACCAGAAACGAAGTACATAATCAAAATAGTAATAAATAAACACAAGAGCCTGACACTTTTTGGCAAGTTAAGCCTGAATTATTCTTATTTATTAGTTTATCTGGGTTCTGATGTTGAATAAAGCTTTTATTCAAATAACAAAAAAAACAAAAATAAAAAAATTACACAGCGCGTTTTTATTTTTTTAATTCTAAGGTATGTTTCTTTCTTTATTATTTGTGATTCTTTTCTGGTCATTGTATTTAATGAAATTTTTTATTGATGTTGAATATAAATATTTAAATACTGTTACCAATGTTATCTTGTAGCTTATGTAATCAATTACTTACACATCATTGTTTTTTATTGTAGGAGTGCCTAATCATTTCTTAATGTGCAGTAAAATAAATAAATTAATAAACAATTCGTATAATGAATAAGACAATGGAAACATTGTTTGGACACATCACGATTTCATCTCAACATAAGCAATTTAAAACAAGTCTCCCTACATTAGAATTTTAAGAAACCTCAGAAAAAGACAGAAACGCAATGCACTTTTGTTTGCATAAAAATTATTACTTTGCAACCATTTAATTTATCCTTGACTATGGAAGAGAGTCGGGAGTAAGATTTTGCACGTTATTACATCGATTATTATACGAGCAAAATTATTATCCAACAGATGTTCAGCTCGACATATAAACATAAATTAGAACACAGCTATCTAACAAGATTGACATCTGTTGATGGCCTAGTAGTACCAAAATTTAAAAATAAATATGGACAACGTACGTTGGATTATATTGTTCCAAAAGTATTTAATTTGTTGCCACTTGACATGAAAACATGTCATTGTAAAAATAAAATTAAGTTTCTATTACGCAAGTGGTTAGTAGATAAAACGTTCCTTTATTGATTTATTATTTATGTAATATTTATGGAATACATTTCTTATATTTTTTATTTATTATTATTTTTTTACATTTATATATATTTTTTTTAAATTTTATTTTTTTATTTTTTTATCCCTCATTGAATACATTTTTGTTATTTTCTTGGGTTAACCTTTTCTTTTCTTTTATTACTTTCTTACTTTCATATTTCATTTACATTTTTTAGATCTTAATTTTAATATGTACTTTTAATTTTCTTACTATTTTTTTTTTTTTCTGTAGATATGAATTGAAATTCTCGATTTACTTTACTTTGTTTAATTTATTTTTTATCTTGTTTTGATTACATTTATGAGCACACACTATTTATATATGTGTCAATTATTTTTTTTTCTTATATTTAAAATATATTTAAGTAAATTACTATTCTTTAATTTTAATTGTATTATTTTACTCTATTTTCTTACTTAAAAAAAATTTCTTTAAACTATTTTTATGTTTATTATTTTGTACGTATACAGTATTATGTCTGTACTCTTCTTATTTGATTATTAATTAAAACTAATGTCTGAGCACCCGATGACAAACTATTATTGAATAGTTTATCGGGACAAAATATATCTTAATACTTTGTTTTCTTTATAATGTATTAATATTGTAATAATATGTATATTTTATTGAATACAGACTCTATAAAAATAAATAAAAATTGATAATAAAATGTTATTTCAAAACAAAGGAGCTAATACGCGGATTTTCTTTAGCGTAACGTCCGTTTTATTAATGCGATATTACAGCATAAATTGACAAAACTGACCAATTATCCAATAAGGCAATTGTTGTGCTAAATATAGCGAGAAATAAAAACCGGAAGCTGGTAAAGAATGGATTTAAAACGGAGGAAAATCTTCACTTTATTATCCCTCTACAATAACGGCCGAGTGCCAAACTTCCCTACAGGAAACAGAGGAAGAGAAAGCCTCCACGACCCGTTGACAATACAAGGCAAAACGAGAAACGAATTTTCCGTAATTAATTTCATATTTCCTTCTTTATTTCGTCAAAGCCAGGGAGTTGGGAAGAGATTTTTTCACGTTTTTCTCTGCCACTAGATGAGGAAACGTCCCCTTTGTGCTCGGTCTCCGCTTTGGACACGCTTCCGCCGGATCATGTTTCACAAACACTCCTTTCTCCAATCGGCCTTCTCTCAGCCTCTACTCATCTCCTCGCCGTCTTTGCCGACCTCGTCATAACTTCCTCTTCGTCTGTCGTTAGGTATCGCGCCATCGTTCTCCGGCGTATTTCGTGACACGCGGGAAAACTATTTCTTTTTTGAAAGTCTGGTAATTCGATAACCTTGAATGACGAATCAGGCAAGTGGTTATGAACATAAAAATAATAAAAAAATAAAAAAAATGAAATTTTAAAAATGAAGCAATAAATCGAAGACCGTGCTTGTTAATTTATTTCAATGCAACGTTTCTAAAGTAACCTCCTCTTATAAGTGAAGAATAAAATTATAATACGATGTTTTTCTTTATATTTCCTATGTTTTTGTTTTTTTTCTCACTACTCGAATATTCAAAATTATATAAACTCTAATAAATAAACAACTATAACAGTGTAAGTCATTCTCCAAGCACAATAGTTAGTCTCTTTTTTTGGAGAGTTACAGTTATAACATTTACTAGCTGTATAAAAGTAGATTTGTATAGAATAAAAAAAAAGATGTAGCAATTATGAAATGTATTAATTTTAAAAAAATATATAAAAAAAACAGTAGGCACATAAATTATACTAAATAAAGTATTTTTAAAAAAAACTACTAAGATATTTTTATATTGTAACATGTTTAATTCGGGCAAGTACTGTAAATTAAAATATAGTTATTTTTCCACGCGTGGCAATATTACTGCCAACCTAGCGACATAATCGAAAAGTATAATCCTATGCAACCTCTCATTTTAGGGGGTCTCATTACAATAACGGCTTTTAATTGAGCTAGATGGTGAACACAAGTGTAGTTATCAGCGATTGTCTTTTTCTTTTATCTTACCTTTAAGCCATAACTAATTTTATATCTATTTATTTTTATATTACCCCTTAATTTCCGCTAGAAGACGAAGCCTCAATTGTATGGCATTGCTTGTACATATATTTTATTTATAGCCCGCTAGAAGACAACCCTTCAACTATCTGGGACCAATATTCTATTTATGGGTTATGTTGGAAGGAATGATGTTATTTGGTTGATGAATGTCCAGCTAACGTTTCATACTAAGTAGGGTCCCCAAGGCAAAGGCCTCACATAAGTTTTTTTTTGTTAAACTTGGAAAGTACTCTAATGTGCGTTCTAACACAAACTAAAGTTTACATTTTTTAGATACCTTTCAACAAAGACCAAGTAAAAATATGGAAACTAAGTATTTACAGGGATTATGATCTGACATTGGCTGGATAATAACATACAAACTGTCTAACATTCATCACTATGCCTATAGGTAGCTGACTATCATAATAACGGTTTTCGTAAATATATATGTTTATTGTAAATGCTTGGTATAAATATTATATTTTACAGGAGTGTTTTTTATTGAAAATTTGAGTGCGGAGAAAACTAGCGATCTGTTGTTGAAAGGCGTAAGTTTTCAATTGTTGAAGTAGGTATGTCCAAATCTAAAATGATTCACTTTAAAAAAAGTGAATAATTTTAGATTTAAATTTACTCAAAAAAAATATTAAAAGTTTACTTGATGGACCGACAGGCTTATAGACAGTCACACATTCGAATGGACTATTTATACCGAGTATCATATGAACTATATGTTATATTGCACCCTCAGAAGCATGATGTGGTAGGTCTAATTCGGTTATTTCATTTGACAGTTAAATATGAAAAGAACTCTAATATCATGAATAATGCAGTGTTCTTCTCGTTATTTTACTTAATTGATTAAAAAAATATTAAAATATGGAGTTTGTGTTATATCACGCTTAAAGAAACTTTAGAGATGTGAGTGTTCTCGTAAGAAAGTGAAAAAAAAGTTGTTAATCTGCATTTCATAAGCACTGAAAACTGACCAAATCATAATTCTTGTTTGTTGGCAACTAAAGATTGAAGTTTTTACGTAGTCACAAATTAATCGTTTTTCAATTTAGAACACTTTCGATTTTAAGTATCTTTTGCATAACATAGACGAAGAATTGAACGTAGTTATGCAGAAAGCAGCCAGCCATACAAAAGTGAAAATGAGATAATAGCACCTTGGTGAAAAGAGTGAATAAACAATTCTCTACAACATTTGGAATGTTTTTGACTTTAACAAATGATAAACAAGGAATATATTAGTTTTTTTTTTACATTTCAAACAAGAATTTAATTATGTATTTGACCAGTTTTAATAATTTTTAAATTCGTTAAGATTTTCTAGTACTGTGGGTGTTTTCTGCAAATTGAGAAATACCGTTTTTGTGATTGATACCATTTCCAGAAGGTGAATAAAACAACTATTTGTATGAAAGCGGTCTGTCTGTTTTTAGCAGAACATAGAATTGACCTTACTGCACCCGATAACATCAATATCGTATTTTTTTCAAAATTATGGACTGGCGGCTTTGTGCATCACCAATGTTTAGTGTAAGTATGGATGTGTTTTGATTTGGCCAATATTTCCCGTAGCAGATGTTTATGACTAACTGGTTCAATATACGATGATTGATTTTGAAAAAAGCGAGAAAAAATATGATTTTTTTCAGTAAAAAAAATATCCGAAATCCCGTACTTACTGAAAAAAATCTCGAAATTAAAAAAAAAATAACTTAGCTAGTTTTCTTTTATGTTTGCACACGATTTATAATTAAAAACAGACAAATTTAGACTTACAAAAGCGCACTTCTAGAGGTGCGATAGAGCATATCGAAATTTTAGAAAAAGCAAAGGATTAAATTAAATTAAATTAAATCGTCATTATAAGAGATAATGCGCAGATCTGATAATATTCTCAGACGACAAAGGCAGGATACTAATCGCAGCAGGTAATACTTTGTCTGCGGTCCGCTGCGGTGTATAGTTTGGTCTGAGAGAAATGATATTGAACATTTTAGCTGTAGGGTCAAGTAGAGTATGAATGAGACAGTAAAAAAAGCCGGGTAAATAAAAGACAGAATTATTGCTAATTACTTTAAAACAATAAAAAAAAATTATAGTTATGTTGAGGAGTGGACGAGGTGTGATAAATACCTCACCCTAGAAGGAAGAAAATTTAGTAAGTGGACTGTATTGGTGGGGGAGGAAGGTTGCGCAACTCCACTAACCTATTGATGATGAGGCGTGATGAGTGCTGGAACCTGGCTGGTGAAGCTGCGCGGCCGTGAGACGCTGGCACAGCTTGTATGGAGCTGGCGGTCTAAAGGGACGCAGGCACAGCTCGCTTGAGGCAAGATTAGTTGAGCACTTCACTTGCTTGATGTTAGATTAGTACCGATAATATAATGTTTATTCCGGCACTCACACGTAAAATTATTGTTACACGGAGTGCGCTAGGAAATGGGAAGGACGGCTAGGTAGGTATAGATAAGGTTGAGAATTAGCCCGAACAAGTTATATTTACATATTATATAGTAAGTACTACCATTATGAAAATGTTAATTCTATTACCATTCATATATTAAAAATATGTAAAAGTATACCCAATTATCCTGACAAAATCTTTCAAACTTGTCGAACAAACTTTTGTTATATTGCGAACGCCTAACGTCACATGTCGCTGATTGCAGTGACGATCGACGATAGCAGACTTTCTGTCTACCCAAACAAACATAAATCAGTGTTGCTTTAAGGTTTGGTTATGGGTTTTTGCAATATTGATTTTTAAAAATATTGTTTAAAAATCCATATTGCAAAAACCCATCTATTGTGCAATACTTCGTGCCTTGATGCACAAAATCCCCTGACTCTGTCAAACCAAATCATCGAAAGGGTCGATTTGAAATATCTTCGTCGGTTACCCGTAATTTAACATGTTAAGAAAAAAAAATATATATTCTATTTTTCATACAGAAAACATTATTCTACTAACGATGAAAATAAACGTCACCTTCCCGTTGTAATACGGGTCATGGTAAATACAAGTGAGACATAGAGAATTCCGAATAAAAATAGAATAATTTATATTACTATTACGCAATGTTTAATTAAGACTAATTTTATTATTTCTAAACCGTATAAAAAATATTTTAAAGAGGTTACAGTGTACATTTTTAAAAAATCTATCTATAAAAGGCAATGTTTGTATGGGTAACGAAATGTAAATATATGTTATAAGCATATTTATAGCTCTAAAACATTGTTATTTTTTAGTAAAAAAAAGTTAGGATGGTAAACGTTGTTTTTATCGTTCACCACGGCTGCAATGGCCGAGAATGCATACACATAAAAATTGATGAATGTCATTTTTTGTGTATAAAAAAAAAAGATTTTGAATGTTTACAAACAACATTTTTTTATGGATACCAATTAAAATATTTCCTGAAATTCTTTATCATTCCGACAGATTTATTTCTTTTTACTGGATTTTGATAATTAATTGTATTAATTGACATTCAATATTCTTTTGAAAAATCGCATTCCTGAATAAAATGCACCCCTGTTGGTGAGAAGAGCAAAGTTTGAAATTCTGTATTTGAAAATAAATTGTTTCATTGCTTTATTTGAAATTTAAACATAAACAGGAACTTAGGTACCTACATTTTTAGATTTGGAATTCAATCATAATTAAGTACCCAGGTTCCTACTTATCGACGAAAAGTTACATTCTCTTTTTTCTTTTTATCCGCTATTATTTTATAACAGCTTTTACACGTTTTCACGCATAATCAGGCGTTTGGGTTTGAAATAAAATAACAGGCTGACGTCAAAATCGGCTGGCGGTTGATAATGACTAAATACGCGTTGGGCATGAGTTAACTGTCATAATTTTAGAGGGCTCAGGGTGCGTCTAAAGCTAAGGTTTCCTAAGACAGCGGTGCCCGTATCTTTACGGTCGTGGTGAACGGTGATGCGGTGGACAGCCGTCGTAACGGTGACTAGAGAGCTGTTTCCTAGGAAAACGGTGTTGATAACACCGTTAAAAAATAAAACCACTCTCTAGCAACCTCTACGACGGCTGTCCACCGCATCACCGTTCAATACGGCCGTAAAGATACGGGCACCGCTGTCCTAGGAAACCCTAGCTTAAGTGTACTAATAGGTCAACGCTTTTATTCAAGAAAACTGAGCCTGTTTGATTATGTAAAATCATTACGAAGCAAACTTTGTAAGTATCCTTAATAATGTTTCGTCTTAAGAGGAAACGCGGTCTGACTTTTCTCTATATAAACGTTTTCCCTTATTTTCACCCTAGATTATGAAAATATAAATATTTTTCATCGGCGTGTTACGCTTTATTGATAAATAGTTTATTGTGGGATCTAGAACCATCTAAAAACCCATAAAAACATACAGTTTTATCTGCGGTCTTCGGGCACACGGTATACAAATATGTCAACTATTTTTGAAAAAAAATCTACCGTCTATTATTTATATACCGTATTAGCCCGAATATAACGCTGCCTCGGATGTATCGCAATCTACATATATATTTAATATTTGAAGCAAGAACGAAAGGAAAAATTCACTTATCTTAACCCTGAATATAACGCGAATGTATTTTTTTGAAAATATTTCTAAAAAAATATATCGCGTTATATTTGGGCTAATACGGTAATTACCTTCAATATAAATTTTCAACGTAATTTTCATAAATATTCATTATTCAATTTAAATGAGTGAGAATAATAACAATTTTAATGTTTTACATATTGTATAAAAAAAAAACTGTTAAAAAATAAATAAATATGTGTACGTAAATTTAAATTGATCAATACAGGTGTTAATATTAATCGATTTGTATTTACACTATTAAAAATATTGATACGATTAGCAACCGACTACATATTTCTTGGTATTTATTATTCCGCTTAAAATGCTCGCCTATAAAATTCCTGAAATAATGTCATTAAAACGTATTTTCCAGCGAACTTTTAATTAATTAAAGTATGCGATGCATGGTTTCAGAATATGCATACACTTTGATATAATTAAAAACGGATCATAACATGGCTCCTGTTTTGGTTTAAATATTCAAACGCAGTGAAGCTAAAATGAGTTGGGAAATATTTCTATATCGAAAGTTGTAAAACAAAAAAAATTAGAAATTCAAAAAGCTGTTTAATATAGTCTCCCTAATAGCAAAAAAAAATAATATTTAATTATGTTTTATTAAAGAAAAAAATACTCGAGTTCTTATTATTTACTTAAACATAAAAATTTTCAGACCATTTTCTAAAAGTCGTAAATAATGTTATAGAAAAATGGAAATCGAATTGTGGATGAGCGGGATTTGGCCCTCGGACCATTGGTCCGTCAGCCCACAATACTACCACGAGACCACAACCCGGTTCAAACAAATAAAAAAAAAACTCTGAGAAGCTCTGGCCAGGACGTAAAACAATGAACGCATGATAGCCGACGATGTATTTTAGGTATAGTCGGGGTCTACGTTCAAGGCGCACGGATGGAATGCGGTAGTGTGTTGTGACGCTGTCCGGTTAAGTTTAGATAAAAATTAGCCGGTCGGAATTCACGAATATATAATATACTTGAATATTGAGGCGCCAATTTTCATCTTAACTCAACCGGGCAGCGTCAAAACACACTACCGCATTCCTTCTGTACGCTTTGAACCGACCGTCTTTATGTACTTGTTATTTAGTAAGAATTAAAATATTTGTTGATAATCTATTTTTAAGTCTAAGGCAGAAGAACAGCCATGATCTGAAACCGGTCGGCGTATCAAATGTATTTTAGTGATTCAATACTAATTAATAAGTAGGTAGTTAATTATCATTCGATGAAATTTAAACAAGATTTTGTTTGTAACCTCAAAGATTGACTGCGATTTTTTTAATATTTTTTTTTATTATTATTTATTTTATTTAGTTCTATGATTAACATAGTCTAATATATATTTACAACACAATATTTACATCTATACTTATTCGAACATTATTTATCACTATTATACACTTAATATCCTAATTTATAATATTCACTGTTTCATATGTACATTTTCATTAATTATATTCACTATTTACACTATATATTACCTAATATTTTTCACATATTTACTTTTTACATTTAATTTTAAATATATTAACATTTATTTAATTTTTTATGCTTTCTGGCATTTCCTCAAATAATTGTATTCCCTTGTGCATAAGGCAGTTCTGGGACATTGCTTTTGATTTCTTTTCCAGTCTTATATTTTTAGATCCTCTTGTTGGATAGTTATGAAAGAACTCATAATTTTTTAGTTTATTTTGAAAATATCTCGGACCTATTCCTTTAAAAAGACAGAAACAGCATGTAACATTATTGTTTATAAAATCAATGAATCATATCAACGTCTGATAAAATGTGTTAAAAAGCGACAAGAGGAACATTTTATTACGTGTCCATTAACACAAACAGCCATATCTGAATGTCAGATAATGGTCACTGCTTGGAAAACCCAATAATCATCAATCATTAATGTAGGGTAGGGTAGGGGGTGGAGATAGAAGGGGGCGGTGATTGGTAAAGGGTTGAGTAGAATAGGGAAGAATGAGATTGTGAAAACCAAACATTTCAAATATTTTTTCTCGACTTAACTTTTAAACACATTATTTAATGAACTAAAATAAAAATAACTTATTGGCATTTTTACAACAAATGTAGTATTTATATGGGCTCTCTACGTAGCAATAATAAAAAAAATCGGTGATAATGCCACAATTTATTTTATTTCATTACGTAAGTATTTTCTTGAGAACTCATGAGAACTTAGACTCACGAGCCATAAGATATACCCTAATAATACAGCCTGTCGGTCTGTAGCTTTGTCGGCCTCGTGATGTAATAGTCAGAGCGTTTGCCTACCATGAAAGAGATCTCGGGTTCGATTCCCGACAAGGTTGATATGAAATATTTGTTTAAAAGGGTGTTTTCATACTAGAATATTTCATAGTCCCTAGACTGGTACCTGAAGCGTAAGCCTGACCATCTTACCTTCATGTAATAAATATGATCAAGATACGCTGCGATTGGCAAACTAATGCAGTGCCCTATGCACCATTACGTGCGGGAGGAAATGATTATGATAAATATTATAGCAAAACGAAATCCGACACATCCAAACTGCTAGTTTTGAAGTTTTAGCCAATTTTAATTGAAACTCGTTTTACTGGCCGAAATTGGCCGAAACTAAAACCGAAACTGAAACCAAAACTTCGGTCGATCACTACTTAAAGAGTTTTTAAAAATGACATGAGAGTAAAAAAAAGTACCGAAATAACAATTTTTGTATCATAAAAATACTTATAATTCACAAAAAATCCTATTAATAGTTTTTTTTTAACAATCCGATCTTTTTAAATTTTTTTTAAAAGTAAAAATAAAGTGCCTGATTAAAGGATTGACAAAAAATTATTCCTATAATTATTTTATTTTATAGATCTATTATAAAAATTATTATTTTATCATAAGTGTTTTTTTCTTTTACCAAAGATTTTTACATCCGAATATTTTATTTGAAATGAACATATTTTATTTCCAATATTTAAAAAGATAATTTAACACTTCTTTAACAAAGCTCTTGAATATTTTTTGGCAAGAAACCCCCTCAAAAGTGACGCGACGCCGCACCTGGCGCGTCCCAACTCCGTTATCGGATTACGCTTGATGACATTATTTAATACTAATTAACCTAAAATCTCACCACTGTCATTGGGGGTTGGGGATCGAAGCACAAAAGTCATTGACGGTTTTATTGGAATTATCTCTCAAAGTGATTAGGGAAGGTGCGATTAGTGAAAAACCTAATTAAAAGTTTCGTAATTGAAAAGGAGATAGGATTTCTGCTTCGAAAAGTGTCAACTCGAACCCGTGTCTCCATTCACCGAATATGCAAAAAGTTCATTATCCAGATTTTTCTATTCACATTTCAATCCATAAAATATAATAATGAGATGACGAACGATTAAATTCAATTCAATGGTCCCTGAGAAAATATCGTAAGCGTTCATTTATTATTATCGGCCACGCCATGTATCAACTTTATTTGACTGTGGAATCATCCCCCATCCACTATCAAACATGTTTTTCTACAGCAACATTGTGTAAATCACGTCCGAAGGAACATTTTCCATTTCTTCTTTAAACACTCCACTCATCCTTTCCTTTAATTTCCTCTTTCCTATTAAAGGCTGGTATCCAATCAATTGATTTTATTGCTAGTTCTATTTTATTCTGTTTTTACTTTTTATTTGAACATACGTATGGAAATTATTTAAAAAAAATTATAAATTGAAAAAAGGTACCTTTTTTACTTAGGTACTAATTATTACTTTGCAGATGATAAAAAGAAATTAAATTACTTTAAAAAAAGATTTACTGAAAAAAAAATCCTTAGGGACCATCGAATTATGAATAAGTACGTAAGCACGTACCTTAATTGTTATTGGACACGCATAGGAAGAATATTTTTTTTTAAATTTTAATCAATAATGGGCCTTCCTTATAAACCTGTTTTATAGTTACACCCAGGCATAGTGGCAAAATAAGGACGGGAATATCATTTTTTTTAAAAGAATAACCCGCTATTATAGTGCTAGAATAAGGATAGTAATCTCATCCTTATTTTACCACTATGCCTAGATGAACTTAATACCGGGTTAATAAGTAAGGCCCAATAAATATAATTTCAGGTTCCTTTGTAAAAAAAATGCCTTTAAGAAGCGAAGCGGGTTTTAGTGTTCCAGGAAATATATGATATCGTTTTTTAAACTTATTTAATATGTAGTTGAGGCTTCGACATAAACAAGAACTTAATCAAAATAATAGTATGCGTATGTTTTTCATACTACTAATATATCTGATATAAATCTTCCTACATATCCGAATATATGTTAAGTAATTTAGAAAGCAATTTATATACTCGGTAAAAAGTTTACTCATTTATAATTATTCAGAAATCAATTTGAAGAAGTAACGGAAAAAACTTCTTACGAATATGATAAAATAAATAAATAATGGGAACCTACACACGTTAAATAAATTATTGGGAGATATTCAAACTGAGGAACATAACAATAATATATCCCTTATCATACATACTACTCCCGAGCCAGTTACGCAATCGAAATGATGATACACAAAAATGTGAAATTCGTATCTAAGCCACGAAGCCACGGGGATCCTAGCATATTCTGCCCAGAAAAGAACACGTTTGGGGAAAAGCTCGACCGCGAAGCTAGTGTAAAAATGGGAGATATTGCTACCATCAGATTTTTTCCCCTATTTTCATGATTTACTCAGATGTTTTTTTTAGGTAAGACCAGTTTTTATTTATTACGGAAATTGGATAATTAAAAATAAAACAAATATGCTTATTTTACAGCATATCCCTTTATCTAAATACATAACGAAGTAACGATATTTAGAAGAAAACTCAACATAAAACCGAGTAAAACACAGATAGAAACAATAATATTTTATATAAATATTTTGTTTTAGTCGAATTCAATTAAAATGACCCAAAATAAATATTGCATGAAATATGAACCATTTTTCCCAACAAAAACTGGAAATGTATTACTAAAAACACCCGAAATAATGTCGATCAAGCTTTTATCTTCCTGCTTGCAGAACCAACCTGCCGATGGTAATGCCAGTAGGAAGAGCAATGTCTTTACTCAACCGTATCTCTTCGGATATTGACATCTTTCATATAAGTGAAAAAAAGTTCAGAGAGGATAGCATTCTTTCTCTATAATTGCTGGGTATCTTTATTTGACCATTTTTGTATATTTAAATTAAAGTATAATTTTTTTCGTTTTATGTATGCATTGAACTTTTTTGTAATGTACATAAACGTTTATAAAATAAATAAATTGAAATTGAAATATATTAAAGAGGTTTTGTAAGCTTTTTTAAAAACGTGTTGCCCTTTACAGTTGGTTACAACACGTGTTACAACCTTTCTACCACCATCGTATCGCAATTATACACCGCAAGACAAAAAAAATTACGAGTTTACCTGCTACCGCGCCCCTTGACTTTACTGAACCCTTTTTCTAAGAAATCCTTTATCGATACCTCTTTCTTTTGTTTAATAAATTAAGGACACTGTGTGTCACCTTTCTACAATATTTACATTTTAAAATGTCTCAACAGTCTTGTTTTACCCGCGTTTGAGTGAACATAACACAACAATCATGGAAAGTGCAAAGCAAATGTCGATTGCGATAAAATCCAAAATAATCACATTGTCGCAAGAAAACATATCTAATTGTGAAATATCTCGTCGAGTTGGGTATTCAGAAGGTGCAGTGAGGTTTTTATTAAAAAAAATCCAAGAAACTGGATCCATAGAACGGAAAAAAGGAAGCGGACGGGGGCGCGTGACATCTGCCCGAGATGATCGCTTAATAAAAAAAATTGTTATGCGCGATCGATTTTTAACGGCACCTGAAATACACGCAGAGGTGCAGTCTACCAGCAAATCAACATTTTCAGTAAAAACAGTGTCCAGGCGGCTGTTGGAGCATGGTTTCCAAGCACGGAGTCCCGCAAAGAAACCATTACTCACGGACAAAATGAAGAAGGCTAGACTGGATTGGGCGAAAGAGCACCAGAATTGGACCTTGGAGGATTGGCAAAATGTTGTTTTCTCTGATGAATCAAAATTCAACCTTTTTGGTCCAGACGGCAGAAAGAAAGTTCGACGAAAACGTGGGGAAAGATATCATCCGTCGTGCGTCAGTCGAACCGTTAAACATTCACCCTACGTGATGATTTGGGGGTGCATGACAGCATACGGTTTAGGACCTCTAAATTTTGTACAGGGTACGATGAATGCCATTCAGTACAAAAAAGTGTTAAAAAAACATATTATTCCAACAATCGAGGACATTACGCAGTATACCGCGGACCCAATTTTTCAGGACGATTCTGCGCCGTGCCATAGAGCCCGCACTGTGAGTACAAATATATATATTTTTAAATGCATTTTGTGACCACATGATAAATAATTTATTGTTTTTCTATAGATCAATGAATTCAAGGAGAAAATTGGCTTAAAATCGTTGACGTGGCCCGGGAATAGCCCTGATTTGAACCCGATAGAAAATTTATGGGCGATTATGAAAAAAAAAGTCGGGAAAAAAAAATCAAAAAACATTGAGGAATTAAAAAAAACTTAATTCAAGTTTGGGAAGAAGAAATAACATCAGAAATTTTAGATTCGCTTTACGCTTCTCTAAATAATAGAATTTTACATGTTATAAAAAATAAAGGTGAATTCACTAAGTACTAAATATTTTTAAATGTTATAAATATGTTTAAATGTAAAATACTTTAATTTAAAATAAAGCGATAAGAACCTACTTCTTAAATATGAATTAAAAAATAACATGTCTTTTATTATTCCATCACAAACACTCGACCATAAATGAACCGTTATGGGTCTCTAAGGTTCGGGTAATCTGATACCTGATATATAATGGCAATTTCTAAGTACAATTCATGAGTAAGATTTTTTATTTTAACCTTGAAATAACGAGTAGTCATCACATATGTCAAACAATATAAAAAAAACTAATTAAATATCAAGAATAATTCATTATATGTCAATTTTAGTTTTTTTTGAGAACTCGTAAATTTATTTGTCTTGCGGTGTAGATTTTAAAACCTAAACAATATTCACAACAAGCAAATTTTCTCTCGACAACGACGTGGCGGGGTAGCACTGGAGGAGGAATTTCGGATCTCGTAAAACACCAGCATTATTCTTTCTAAATGTGTCGGTCTGTAGCTATATTTTTGGATATAATTTTTATATTGTACAAATATCCGTGCTTGTTAAGAAACACTGTATACTGAACGTGTAATTTCGAACAACGTGTACCTAATATATGTTTTTACGAGTAGTACCACAATAGGTCGGGTGGCCCAATTATAATGGTAAATTTATAAAAATACCCAGGCTATATAAAATTCACATATAGGTAAATAATTATTGAGATCTCACCGAGAATCGAACCTAGAACATGGAGCAAGCATTACGGAAACCGCTTTATAAAATATAAATGTAAGACTATTTTTTTATATTGCAACGTTTTCTAAAATACACTAATTCCAAAACACATTTATTTTCTTGCATCAATTAAAATACAACAAATTGAAACCGTAAAAAAGGCTATTTTCGCTAAACGCAAGACAAACTATTTAGATCGTTTTATGAGTAATATTGGTAAACAAAAGCTTAGCTAAAAAGTATGCGAAGTAAAAGGCGCCTTCTGTTTAGCTTATCCAAAAGTCGAAGAACGTTATAAGAGCGAACGAATGAAGATCTGATAAATGGTAGGGTCCCGGGGTCGTACGTTAATTTAAGAAACAAGGGTGAAATACTTTTTCGAAGAGGGTTTCGAGACATGACAAAACAGAAAAGACGGAAGAGCGTTTTCTGGTAAAGCAGATTATGCGTTAATAATTAATGGCCATTTGCGTAAAGGATGACCGCAACAGTCGTGGTCAGTGAGCACAGTCAAATAATGGACGTGACACAGAAATGGTTTTGGACTTAGGATTAATTGATCGGGATGGACATGTGCCATTTTGATATCGAATGACATAGGACAGCATCGGTAGGGTCGAGACCCTTTTTACTACATTAAGCGTGTCATGGTTTAATTGACAAGGAAAATTTTACCAAGATTCCAAAAGCTGACCACTCGAAATCAAATCTCCAATTCACCGGTGAAATGCGAAACATTTCCGCATTGGCACAGCACTCTAAAATATCAATAATTCAAATCCTTCAATTAAATAAAGAATGCACGAAAGTTATACCATTTATTCAAAAGAAATACGAAATATCTGATGGGTAAACATCGCAAGTATTACATATTTTATACAAATCTTAATACATGTTTTTCTAAACATGTTCAATGACAGATTACCGAAGAAGATACCTCAAATTTTAAAACAAATATAAACATTTTCGAAAATATTTTTCGATTTAACTTTTTAGAAAGTCGAAGATAACTCTCTAAACTTCCCATTGCAGTCAGGGTTTTTAAAGAATCTCACTAATGTCATAGGTACTCGCATATATTTTAATATGGTAGATTTGTTCACTTGTTTAAAATACAAATTATTTTGAAGATTACAAAGTAGGGGAAACCCAGGCAAAGCGGATGTGTTAAGGGAGATATTAAATAAAAAATACAAAGTTTGCGTAAATTAAAAACTTTATAAAGTATAAGGTTAGCAAAATTATCTATCTACAAAAGTGACGTAATGAAAACTTATTCTTAATTAAAATTTTAATAATAATTTAAATTTGAAAAAACGCTTCGTATTGTTTACTTTGCCCAGGTATCCGAGCAAAGCGAACTTGGGCTCCGGGCAAAGAGAATTAGGAATCACAATCGTAGCAGAAGTAAGAACCAAATCCACTATGTGAGGTGCATCATTCGTGAACCCAACTTTTACACTGGCTGCATTGAGTCCAATCCTCTGTTAGTATATACATAATTTTCCATAATTTTCCTCACAAATTAGGCATTTAAAATGTTTATTTTCATTTGATTTTGCTTTTGATTTTAGTCCGCTGGTAGATGGGCCAACTTTTATTTTCATCATATTTTTTTTTTCGAATGTTGGCTTCATTTTTATCTTTTTGTAATTTTTTTATGGGAGTAGAAATAAGAACTTCCGACTTTTGGCATTTTCTTTTTCTCTGCACAGAATTAAATTTTGCTTTGGGCATTGGTGACTTAATCTTCGTTAATAATGAGTGCGTTGATTTAAAAGGTGGTTTTTTAAATTTCACTGGTGATTTCAGCAGGAGGCAAGAAAGCTTTATCTATACTAGGCACAGAATGCGATGGTTGATTCGTTAGAGATGTGCGGCCTTCAGAATGTTCTGATTCAACATTTTGTACAGAACGATTTGTCACTGTAGCAGGAGCATAATTAATGTCACTAAATGCATTTCGATTGTAAGGCCATCTTCCTGGTTTTTGAAAGCCACTGACTACATTTTGTACGATGCTCTTCTTAAAAAAACTTGTTGCAAAAAGTTTTGCCATGGCATATTGATTGACTATGCATCCAGCATAATTCTTTTGAAACATGTTTAGTTCTTGTTTAAAATATTTTTTAATTTAGCCGTCGTAAAGTCAGTACAACTTGCCTGGTTTGTTTTTCGTTCGTATGTATACACCATCTATAAAAATGAAAACATTTTAGTAATGAAGTAATACGCAATTGCACATAATCAATCAAAAAGTACATTCAATCGGGCAAAGCGAATGGTCCATCCGCTTTGCCCTATTCGCTTTGCCCAAGGCAGTATCGAGTAACGTTTTGTTAAAAAAATATAATGTGGTTGCTGTATTCATAACTTAACTTAGTTTTTCAGATAGGTAACAAATAAAACATTGGATGAAATAAACTAATATTCACTTGAAATTTAACCAAATAATAATAATCAAAAATGGCTTACCTTCGTTTATCGTAAGAAAATGCTAAAAAACGAATTATTATCACAAGACGTGTGCATTCCTGTCAAACGACAAATATTCACTGTCATGGCATCGTTAGTGATGTGGTACACCGATTGTAAGACTATTAGCGCAATCTAAAGGTAATTTTCAGAAATATTCTATTCATTCGCTTTGCCCGGTACATTCGCTTTGCCTGGGTCTCCCCTATATAGCTTATGAGTCAAATGTGAGTTTAAAAATAAAAAGGTTTTTACGGCAAAGTGTAGTAATTATTGTATTATTTAAATTTTTTCATCAACTTACAAAACATATTCATTATCAATCAGACATGTGAATCATCAATATTGGTAGAATAATTTGATTGATGAACTTTAAAGGCCGCGGAGTGCTATCAGCCGGATAGTCGCGCTTTTATAAATGATAATGTACGAGTAAATACAAATATTTAGAGAGGTATTGAATACAATGCGAACGGTGAATTCAACCAACAAAATATAATGTGTAATTTATGTACTTTAAATGCAACCCACTTCAATAAAATTCCATTCCTATATTCATAAACCTTGCAGGTACGTAACAAATGCAATATACACCAAACTCGAACAATGTTTACTTTCCAAAGCATACAAAAACGAAACAGCAAATTTCAGTTCGTGTTGTAAAACAACAGTACAAAATTGAATTATACAGCCCGCTGTATGATTTAAATTTAGCTGCACTGCCTATTCCAGGAATAACGGTATTTTATTCCTAAAACTATAAGTTAATAAATATCACAGCGAATCAACAGAAAATTATTAAAATTAAATGTCCGCTCAATTAAAGTGATAAAATAGCAAACACATCATGTGCACTTAAGTAAAAAAAAAAGTACCTAATCAAAATTACTCAAATTAACCCTCTCCTTGCAAGGTCGACTAAAGTAATAAGACAAAACTATTAAAAGGATTCGAGACGGTTATCAATTTGATAAGTACCGACTTCAACATTTTTATGACGGGGAGTCTAGTCCTTATGTTGTGTTTATTTACTCAAAATATGTATTTTATTAATCTTATATTATAAATATATACCTACATAAAATTATTACGGTAATTTGCTTCACCTGTATAAACAGGATAAGTAAAACTGTTTTATGACAGTAAAAAAATATATTTTGCAAGCCGAAAACACAAAAAAGGAGGATCAAAATAAAAAAAAACGCTTAAAATCAATCAACAAAAAATAAAAATTCTAACGAGAACATGAGTTGGCCATATTTAGTTTGAGGTTCTAAAAACATTTCCACGGTTCTGGCATTATATTATGTATTTTTTGTCCCATGTAAGCACAAGAGGTTGCCTCTTTTTTAATGTAGTATTTCGTTTCGTTTTTTCGTTTCTGTAATTTTGCTTATTTATTTTTGCTTTAATGTTGTGACTTTATATTACATTAAATATAAAAACAAAAATATTTTTAAAAAATAGTTCTGTCTCCGCGCTAACCATAAGTCGATTGGTAACCAACTCCAAGTTTCGATATGGTGAAGAGAAACTGACTGATTTGAATAATTGTAAAAAATCATTGATATTTTTAGGAGTGTAACACGTCATGCAAATTACAGATTTTTAAACAGAATTTTAATTTTTAGATAAGTGCCTTGAATTGAAGGAAGGCAAATATAATTTGTAATGCAAATTAATGCGCAAAAACATAATGGATCAATATTTGAGCGTCCAAAACATAATAAGAGATAACGATAAAAAACAGATAAGTTAATGCTTAGGGGTGCTTTTTTGGGTGTAAAAAACTTCATCAATACATTGGTAAGGTTATAAATATAGCTATATTGGTCGATAAAGTAAACTAGATTTAAAATTTTATTTTCATTTGTCAGAAATCATAACTGCAATTTGAGTTTTCCATCGAATTCTAAAATAAAAACCATCGTAAAATAGCAACAACATTGTTATAACCGTTCCAAAGCAGACATACTTTTGTACAGCATAGAAACGTGACGAATTTTAAACTAGAGTCCGATACGCATCAAGAAAAACATTTCCAAAATTATCGGACGCATTGACAAAAGTGTCCGCTTGATTGTATACACCGAACTGTGGTTGCTGTTATTGATGAGTTGCTTTCAGATGAATGTTTTGTTTTACAAGCGCGTTGCAGTTTCCGTGTTATAGGCAGGGTTTATTTCAGTAATCCCAAGTTCGATGGGAATGTCATGCCTCGCCGGGGTGGATCAAATTCGTGAAACTGGGTAAGGGGAAGGGGTGAAAGGGAGGGAAAGGTGGGGATATGGACCAATGGAAGTATTTGAAATTAATCCATAACAGTAAAAAAGTAATATGGTAAAATTTATATACTTTGAAACATAATACTTGGTAGTCTTGCAAGGACAGGATTACTTTTTCACTATTAATTTTTATTATTGATAATTCCTTTTTTTAAATATCATAGGTCAAAAAAAATTATCTAACAATAGGTAAATTAAAACAATGAGAATGACATAAAACTTCGATGTACAACGGATACTTCACAGAACTCTTAAGACTACAATAAAAACTCTGTTAAATATGAATTTGTGGTGTAAAAAAATGATGAAATTATTGATAAAATCAAAAATAAAATCCCAAATCACTTTACAAAATAGATGTGAAAAATACAAACAATAACGATAATTATATCTCCTAACGCAACGACGAGATTTCAAAAAAATCTCGGTTACATGGTTTTGTAAAGGTACGGCCGTACTTTAAAGTTTTCTTCAGTGAATATTTCAAGGCGGTAATAAATATTTGACAGGCACAAAAATGCAAAACACGGTACGAAATCTCGCCTCTAAAATATTTAGACCGGACAAACTTTTGGCGAGTTTTCCATCGGAATTCAGTTAAAGATAATCGTAAATATATTTACAGAAACTTCAGCTTTCTAGGTTCGCGCGAGTGCTAGACGCGGAGTACTAAAAATACGGAATGGTGAAGCCATTGTTGTTGTCAGGTCATCCGGATATTTTGGAAAAGGGTATGCTGACACCGATTCTAATTCGGAGTGAAAACTTTTAAAAGCACATTTAAGTATGTACTTAAACACTATTTAATAAAGGCAACAGCTAGAAAAAGAAAGATGTTTTTAAAAAAGGAATAACTCGCTAAGCATCTACTTTACACGCTTGCTTTAGAAATGGAAATGATATGATATGGAAAGACGTTTTGAAAAAAAAACACAATATCCAAGTATTTTTTTCTTTCAAATAGCTGGAATCGAGCCCGCGACGCCAGTTTCACAGTTGGCCATCTAACCAACTACACCATGGCGCATACCTTTGATTGATAAGGTATTAGAAATGAATACATATTTTAATATACATCAACATATTTGCCCATGTTTAAGTAAGTTTTTAATTTTCAATTTGCTGTAAATTTTGCGTTTTTGGTGGTTTATCCAATTTTCCAAATTTCTTCATATTCGCATAACGTCTGGCAGTCATTAATCTGGTTGGAGTTTTACTGTATGTACAGAATTTGAAAAGTATACGCACTCGTCAACTGTACATGTTTAGCGCATTTTTCGAAAACTTTTACGTTTTCTTCCTGGGATTGTTGAGGTGCCGTGCCTACGGCAATAAATATTGTCTTTCCATTGGAAATTTTTAGTGATAAAAAACAATAAACAGTTGTCATATATTTTTTTTTAATTATCCAAAAATCTGTTAAAAATTACATTTAATGAGATTTACCCTGCACTTTCTACAACAAAGAATTACAGATTAAAATTATTAATATAAAAAAGCAAAACTTTAATATGTTTTTAATGAAGCGGCAGGCTTATTACGGGAGTAAAAAATATTCTCACATCTCACGTCTTCGAGATTTGCACTAGTTAAAAAGCCCAGAGATAATACCAGGACATTATTCGAATCCTTTTATGAAATTGCTCCGATATACCTATAGGACCAATGTATTAGGGAAAATACATGTCAAAAAAATCTACTCTTAGGTCAGCATTTAATTCAGGCAGAGGAAAACTTGTAGAAATCCAGCGCTGCCCAAACACTAGATTCGGAGATCGTGTTTTTGCCGTTGCTGGCCCCTCTGCCTGGAACCAATTGCCTTCACACTCGCGAATCATCGAAATTACATTACCCCCGATTACAATGGGAAGTTAAAAGAGTTATCTTCGACATTCTATAAAGAAAAATTAATATTTATGTACGAAAATGAGTATATTTGCATGAGCATTCAAAGTATCTTCATCGGTCACCTATAATTGAACATGTTTAAAAGAAGAAAATGTATACATATTTTGTTTATCACACAGAAAACTTTAATTTACTTTGTAGATAAAATTGAAGGTAAATGTTAATTTTCCATTGTAATCTCATTGTAATCCCTGATCTCGACTAAAATCTCACTTCTGTCGTTTATCATACCCTCAATTTTAAACCAGAAAATATAATTTGTAACTTAAGCTTAGTTAGCATGTAAAATCAAGTAGAAAATTGTAAAGCGCCCATGACATGATTTTTCACGAAAATAGCGCGATATAAATCAGCCGAATAATATTATTATTGTAAAGCACAAATGTCATTGCTTTTAAAAAGTTAGAGTTAACTAGTGAAATGAATACCCGGGGGTGGATAGGGTTCGTTTCTCAGCGGCAAACAAATAATGAGGTCAATATAGGTATCTATTTGAAATAGTCAGGAATGAATAAACACGATAAAAGCGGAAAACATCCCGCGCTGGAGTCTAATTGAGGATGATGATAGCTTAGCTTTTCCTCAGATTTATTTTGATTAACTCCCCTTGCTGTTGCCAGAAGGGTGCTCTCATTTTCCTCCAGTAATAATATTATTTTTATTATTTAACCCCATTCTCCCTTTGCTCTGGAAGACGTGCCATTACACGGTTGGCGGGAAATATGGTCCGACAGAGAATAAAGGGAAATCTCTCATCTGCCAAGAAAATATTAACGAATTATGTCCGCTACGGTGCGCGGCGGTTAGTTAGAGATCAAATGGAGGTATGTCGTGAAAGTAAATTGTTTATATACCTACAGTACTACATTATTACGCATACAAACATATTTACAAAATTTAAAACCAACCACACTATCGACTTAAAAATATTTAAAAATATATACAGGCATTGTAATTAACAAAAAAATGCAATTTATTTGCGTTTTATTTTATTATATTATATTAATATTCATTATAATGCATTCGTACAAACTATGCCCAGAACTCTCCATTTGTACCCATCGGTACAGAGTATAATTTAAACTTCTATCATTCTAATTTATTAGAGAAATAAAAGACGAGTGATACTTTAATCCACGAATTTGGAAAAACATATAAAAAAATACTATTTATTTATTTTATAAATTTATTGCATAGTATAAATTTAAATTTTTAACAAAAGGGAATCGATATAAAAATAGTGAATAGAAAATTAAATCGGAGCGTTCACAGTTTATTTTTTTTATTTTATTTTTTTGTTGTTTTTCGTTTTTGTTTTTTTTTTACAGTATACATAAGAGGTTATATTGAGTATTAAGATATAAAGGATAAAAACATAGAAATGAAATACATATTAACAGTAAAAATAGTAAACAAAAAATCCCACAAAGGCATGACCTGTTCGTGGGTATACTAGAAATGTTTATGAATCTTGGCTCCTTTAATAGACATAGAGAGTTTTAATATTTTTGTGTAACATAAAGAGAAAAGAAAATATTCCGTGAAAGATTCTGCTGACCCTTTCGATTATAGTACAATGAATTTAACAATGCGAGCTCTAAAATTAAAACTAAACTAGCAGGCAACAGTCGGATATCGCCGACTGTTACATGCTTGGAAATTTGGCCTTTCGGTTCTCACTACATCGACCCTGCAGGCCTCATTTGATCGGCTCTTCGGGCCTCATTTGAATTATTCGTATCTCGGGCACTGTGAAATTTCTCCCTTTTGAGCCTCACAATTTATTTTTTGCTGTTGAGAGCAATCTAAATATAATAATGAACTGGGGGTGTGGTCCTGTGGCTAGTGTCGCGGACCCAGGGATCAGAGGTCCGAGCATCGCACCACGCTTTACCACAACTTGGTTTTCATTTTCCAATAAAAAAATAGTTTGGGTAAATCATAAAAAACATTTTTTTTTTTTAAATGAATAAGAATAATCTGTCACTCAGAATAACGCTTAGAATACAAATATTTACTAAAAAATATATTTTTAATGAATAATCTGTCAACTCAGAATAACGCTTTAAAAACCACACAATTATTTTATTTTATTTGGGAAATCAACAGTTCTACATATATATTTAGTAAACAAACAGATATAGTGTATAAACTCAGAACTAATAACAGATTTCCACATAGTATACAAAGTTAGTAAAGAAAATATTTTACATATCAAATAAATACATATAATTTATACTTATAAAAGTGTTATTTTTATGTACTCAATAATCAAAGAATTTTTTTATATTTATTTTAAGAACATAATTACCTGTATGCAGAGACAAAACTTAAGGTGAGGAAAGTACATTCTAATCTCAAATGCGAAGAATAACCCGAAGGTGGAGACAATAGAATGTACTTTCCTTACCTTAAGTTTTGTCTCTGCATACGGGTATTAGTTACTGTAAATTGGGCGGGATTAGGACAAGAATGCTTGAAGAGAGGATAAGGAGGGGGAAGGGAGATGTACATATTTATTATTATAATGTCTACTAAGTATCAAATATTAAATATCCCGGCAGCCTTCGTGGTTAATGAAATGTGATTAAAGATACTTTTTCTGCCTGTCTGTTATTATTGTTTTATTTTTTTTAATAAACCCACAAACCAAACTGTCACTTTTTTTTGTTTTTTCAGCAAGCTACTTTTTCTGCCAGTCTGTTGTTATTATTTTCACATTTTCTATTTTTGTATTCCCAAAAACCGGACGTAAATCTGTCTTATTTAGATATTATTTTAAAAGCAAAATTAAAACATTAAAATAACTGCTTTTACTGCTTTTAGTATTGCCATCTAGCGGCCGATCGTGAAACGGTAAAATATATAAGTTAAGATTTTCGTTATTATAATTTTTTTTTTTTTATTAGTTGAAAAAAAAAACTGTTCGGCTAGAATTTATATAAATATTTTATCTGCCATTAGAAACATATTTATTTTTATTTTTATTACACATGTGTGGATCCGATCGCTAGGCGTTTCATATATACAATATTTTTGTCGTCCTCGTCGACTCGAAGCGTGGCGTCCTTTGTAATCCAGCTACTCAGCAGTCAGTTTAGGTGGTAGGGTGAGGTGGTGGATGGTCTGAGGTCGGGGTTCTGCGGCTATATGCCCACGTTGACCGGACGTCCAACGGGCAAAATTGGCCCATACAGAGAGAGGACAGACGCAGTCAATCATTTCTAGAGTTATTATGTTTGATATATATGATGCTAGTATTTAAGTCTTTGGTGAAATTTAACATTGTTTATGTTCGCTCACGAGCCCTAGTATATTTTTAAAAATTTGCAATGTCTTAGTCGTGCAATTTTATTCTTCTTCTTATCTTTCCTCTCCCCGGTGTAAGTTGGAAATTATCGTAGCAATTCTCACTTTGTTAGCAGCTGCCCCGAACAAGAACTGAGTGCTGCAATGAAACCAGTCACACAAGTTCTTTAGACAAGAGATGCGCCTTCTACCTGCACTGCGTCTATTTTCAGTCCTTCCCTGAATAATGACTTGTAAAATGTTATATTTTTTGCCTCTCATTACATGCCCAAAGTACTCAAGTTTTCTTTTCTTTGTGGTCTTTAGTACCTTTTTATATTTTTTCATCCGTCGGAGAACGTCATCGTTTCGGACTCTGCCCACCCAGGAGATTTTTAAATGCCCGTGTAGCCTCACATTTCAAAGGCTTCGATATTTTTTGAATTGGTTTGGGTGAGCGTCCACGCTTCGACGCCGTAAAAAAATACCGAAAAGACATAACATCGTACAATGCTCATTCGGAGGTATAAATGAAAGTCTCTACTGCAAAGAAAATTACGAATCCTGAAAAAGCAGTGTTTCCATAGTATTTGCTAGAAGGACAGTATAATCAGGGTATCGGATATTGTTTTTAATTCGTCCATTTACGCTAATGCCGTCTGTTAGTTCACTTAGCGCATCTCTAAAAATGGCTTCTGAGTAAATATTAAAAAGGGGAGGAGAAAGGCATCCTTGCCGGACTCCGTGACATATGTCTATTTCCGATGTCGATTCATCTTCCACTTCCAGCTTTTTGATACTAGCAGATGTTACTAATTATCTTTATATGTCTAGAATTCAGGTTGTCTCTTTTAAAAATTTCTTAAAGTTCTTGGTGCCGAACTTAATTAAATGTTTAAGCATAGTCTATGAAAGATGCCTTTACATCCACGTTCTTGTCGCGGCATTGTTCGACAAGCAAATGAATACAACAGAGAGCTTCTCTTATATCATATGTATTCCTAAAACCAAATTGTATTTCGCAAAAATTTTCCTCGCACTGTTTATATATTCCTCCGTGTATGATTTCCAGATTTTTTTTTAGAATGTGGCTCATAAGGCTTATTGTTCCATATTCACCACACCTTTTCGCGTTCACTTTTTGCGGTACGGTAATAAATGTCGATTTAAGCCAATCTTTCGGTATTACCCCGGTGACATGTACTTGATTAAATAACTTAACAAATATATAAATATCATTGTTATTTACAAGCTTTATTAACCCTGCAAATATTTTTCAGGTCTAGGTGCTTTGCCATTTTTCATTTGGTTAATCGCATTTATCACTTCCGATTTTAGTATTTTTGTTCCTGTTTCTCCGTAAGGCGTGTCAAATTGTTTTGGTCTTCGATCATCAAACAGTTATTTAATGTATTCACTCCATGTATCTAGTTTTCCATTGAAGTATTACATAATTTTATCATTTTTGTTCATCAATATCGTACATCCACACTTCTTTCTTTGGTTCTTTCTCTATTTTAAAATTTGTCTCAGTAATGTTGGTTAGTATTTTACTTACTTTTGTATTAGTTTCCTCTGTTTCATCAAAGTTAAAATGCAGTTTTATAATGTTTACAAATACTTATGCACTCCACTTTGACAAGACAAAATTGATACTTATTCACACACACCCTCGCCCCCACCTCTCTCTCACACATAGTCTCATTGAATACCTACTTGTTTATTAAAAGATACTGTAAGTTATGCAAAAAAATTCTCTACTCTCTCTCTGAAACCATTTTTAAGAAAGACATTTTATAAACATAAAAATACATTTGCAAAACATACGGCTAAAAAAAGGAATTGGCAACTTACGCATCCTTTGTTTTAAGACGTATTTGTTTGGTAAGAAAAAAATAATTTAAATTTTGAAAAAAAGTTAGTCAAAGAAGGTTGTTGTTTTATCATCCTTAAATATTATTATAATACTTGTTACTATCCGAACGATATTTTACTACGAACGTAAAAGTAGGATCCTTATCCTAACCAAAACCTATCCGTGTATGAAATAAGTGAAGAGATGAGAGGCACCGAAAGAGCCGGCCTAAAAAAGAGTACTCTAGCTACATCGTAAGAAAGATGGGAAGAAAAGGGTCAGAAAGATAAAACATGTTATGTGAAGAATTTCAATCCCTCGAGAGAGGTCAAGGGATAAGATTATGAATGAAAAATGTGAATGTGAACACAAAATCACTCAAAACAAAATTGGCGTTAGATCCAATATGTTGGAATCCCTTTAGTCATTTTGATTTTGGTCACTATGTTAATACCTATATACCTAGGTATACTTAAAATTATATTTTAAGCCCCAACTTTCTGATTGTTTGTTATGAACAATAAATAAGATAACCATAAGAAGCACCTTTTTACTCTGAAAATTCAATAAAAAAATGAGGTGCGTCTGATAGTCCGATGCGTCTTATCGTCCGCAAAATACGGTAACTTTGTTTAAAATAATACACCGATTTATGAACACATTCGTTCATTTGTACAAATAAACTAATGAAACATTCTTAAACAAACTTTAGCCATAACCCATTACTAAAAATGTTTAAAGAATAGAATATCCTTAAAGTTTAACCCGATGTTCTAACTTTTCCGAGATTCATTAGCATCTATGAATAGATATACATAATGAAGGTAATTGAACACTAAAAAGTTCACGTGGATAGAGATCATATATACAAACTGTTATTATTATGGATAACTTACTCAAGGGCGCTTAACAAAGTGATTATATAAAGAAATAAATTTGATTTAATTTAATTTTTGATGAAGTTTAATTAATGAAGTACTAGACAGAATTGGTGAAAGTCGGCAATAATTGCCATTGGTTCGGTCACATTTTGGCAACGGAATTTCCTGCATACTACTATATTCCAAAGGAAACGGTAGAGTGCATGCAGCATAGAGAACGACCCCACCGAGAGTATCTTGATCAAATTGAAGGAGATATGAACTACGCATTCTATGACTATTTAAAAAGGGCTGCTGAGGGCCGAGATAAACGAAGACGGACATGCGGGTGTTTGGTGCAAACCAATCCCGGAAATTCACTTTCCAATTCAGAGAGAGGCACTAGAATTGTTTAAACAATTCCGATACAATTGATTATAACAATTATGAAAAAACAGGGTTCTAAGAATATAAACCATGATATATATCATGATATCTGTTGCTGATATAGGTATTTTCAATGAGGAATTTCAGCCCTACGAGAAATTGGATGCAGTAAATGTTTTCTGGCGCGCGGAGAAATTGGAGCTTTAAATTGTGCGGCTAATTTTTTTTATAAAAACGAACTATTTTGAGCGACATCACTGGTTCATATGAATCAACCAATGATAGGAGAGTTATGAAAGATTTCTGGTTTGCTTGCCGTGAATGGACCAATGGGCAGAACTGATCGAGAATTAGCGGAAGAGAAACTCTGATGTCACACGCGGAGTTATTTCAGAAATACGAAACTTTAAAAAATCGTAGCGCTGATAATACGATACATATTTTTCTTCTTTAAGTTTAGCTTAGTTTAATAGTTTTTTAACAAATAAAAAACCACTGAACTTCCCCATTAAGAAAGTCGTTGTTGTTACGAGACATTCCCGCGTTTCTCCGTGTTCAACTTTACTAAGGTTCCCCGGGCATCATATAGTCGCGTTTTTTGGGTGTTGCGGACCGGATAGGGATAAGCACGGATGATAATATGTAGCAATAGCAGCTCTAGAGTTATACTTTATGTCCCTTATTTCGGTTCAGTCCAAACTTAGAGATAGGCTGTATAATGAAAAGGCCGCGAAACTAGTATTCCTCTTTAGATATGTTTATCAACATCCTGTAGCCAGGCATACCGATTTGAATTAGGTTTGAGATGCATAGGTCACATATTATGCTAATGAAGATTCCTCATCATCTTATGATCTTCCGAGAATTGACTCGATGAGAAATGGATTTATTTTAAATCGTTTATAATTTTCCTTGTTTTACAAATATTACACATATGTTTACTATCAACGTAATTAAACTGTATTTTGAATTAATATTCCTAGAAAATAAACACGTATAATTATTTTATTAAAATTATTTATTGACAATTCTAGGATAAAAAATAATAGCGATAGAATTTTAATAAATCAGCAGATAAAATGCTAAAACTCACCCTTATTAGCCCCCGAAAATAAATAAAATAAAATAATAAAATACAATTCTCCCGACCGACTACAAAAATATACTATCGATACCCCCCACCATCAAGTGTTGATGTAAGTACATCGGTTTATACCGCCGGGTCTAGAACCCCTCGATACGTTTATCTACGCATTAAAAGTGACAAAAATTTTGTTCCACAGAGGAGAAATTTTGTTTTCTTTAATTACGATTTACTTAAATTTTTATTCGTTTTGAGGTTGACAATTTTTTTTTAAAAAGCCTGATAAAAATATGAGAGAGAAATAAGTAAATTTTGAAGTCAAATTGTATTCTGATGAACGAGCTTATGACAAACGAGCGGCTAGATGCAAAAATAATATCGTTAGGTTCTGTCCTACAGTTAGAAAGTTACCACTGTAAAAAAATAATTTAGTTATTATATTTTTTCCATCTGGTTTACTATCTTTCTGAGAGAACGTATCGAGAGCCGGCTTTGTAATCGCTACATACTACCTCAGTAGATAAATGCAGACGATCGTTAAGCATATCGTTTTGGCAATGGTTAAAAGTCATATGAAATCATGTACACGCGAGCATTTTTTGCTTGAATTGGGATTTATAGGAGTTTATAATCGCTTTAAAGTGGGCATTTTCTATCAAAGAAGCCTATTTTAAATGTAAATGAGAACTATTTTAAATGATTATGACGTAAGGAACGCGGACTATTTTTTAGCGGTCATTCATTGGCTTATTTCGATCATATAATGTCGATATAGCAAGTATGTAGAATATACTGAGGTAAGATATAAATAGTACAGAAGTTAAGTATACCGTCTCGATATATACATATGAAAATAGCGTTCATAATCGAGGCACATATACACTATTTTAAAATGTACTATTATGAAAAAAAAATAATTAGGGCAGATTAAGGTTAGGTACGCACGCACCCCGCCATAAAGTATTATTTTAAACACGGAAATAATATTTTTTTTTATATGATTTCTCGTATGAAACAATGTGGTCGAATTAAAATGAGAACGAAATGTAGAACTGGATAGCGGAATAAAAAAAATCGGAAGGAGTTTATCGAACCACTTCGTTCGCATTGCTAATTTGATCATTTAGGGGTGCGTTACATTTGTCACATATATCACATGCCATAATCATTGGCACCAAAACAGGCCAAGAGGTCCAATCGCAGTGCATAAAATATCCTTTCATTTTCGAAACGCCGTAATTAGCTGTGCTAGAAAATTTTAATTGGCGGATGAGAAAAGTCCTAATCTTGTACCTTTTATTACCGAGTCCACAAGACTACTACGACAACAAAGCTCCTGGAGAAGACGGGATAACTTCTGATATGCTGAAAATTTGAGGAAGTGAATTGAAAAAGGCCATTCAAATATAATTAAATAAATGCTTAGAACAAGAAGTAATACCAGATGATTGGAAAAATGCCGAAGTGAAATTGTTGTTTAAAAAAGAAGATCAAGAAAATCTAGAAAATTATCGGCCGAACAACTTACTCCCTCATTTATACAAAACTAATGACAAAAATATTGACAAACCTTATTACTCCGAAATTTAACTTCTACCAACCTGTTGAACAGGCTGGCTTTCGCAAGGGTTTTGGAACCTTAAAACAGATCCAATCTATAAGTCTGCTTATAGAAAAAACCACAGAATATAACATTGACATACACATGGCCTTTATAGATAATCGTAAAGCATTCGATTATGTGGAAACCTGGGCAATCATAAATGCACTTGAAAATGCCAGGATTGATTCTAGATACACGAGGTTGATAAAACATGTATATGAAAATGCTACCATGGATGTACAAGTAAACGGTGATCTAAAGACGGAGAAAATCAAGATCAAAAAGGGGGTAAAACTGGGTGTAAAACAAGGTGACACGATATCTCCAAAACTTTTTACATTAGCCTTAGAAGACGTTTCCAAGATGCTAAATTGGAATAACAAAGACATAAAAATAACTGGCAAGTATCTAAATCACCTCCGTTTTGCGGACGATATAGTAATAATAAGTGAGGAGGTAAATGATTTGGAATCTATGGTAAAATAATTATACGAAGCCTCTAGAAAGATCGGTCTGGAAATTAATATAGACAAAACCAAGATTTTGAGTCCAATACCTAGCAACATATATACCGGAAGTAAAACTATCGATGCTGTTGACGAGTACACTTACCTTGGGCACAAAATCAAATTGGGAAAATTTAATCAAACTGCGGAACTGCGTAGACGAATCAGGTTAAGTTGGGCTGCGTTTGGAAAGCTGAAGCACGTTTTCAGAAATAAGAAAATCCCAAATTATCTGAAGGCCAAAGTCTACAACTCTTGTGTTCTGCCGGTGGTAACATGCGGTCTTAAAACCATGTCACTTATGTTATCAAAATTAAGTGCACTCAGCGAGCTATGGAAAGACAAATGTTGAGCGTCTCTTTAAGAGACCGAATAAGGAATGAGGAGATAAGACGCCGTACAAAGGTGACCGATATCGCAGAAAGAGTGGGAAGACAAAAATAGCAGTGGGCGGGTCATGTGGCGAGACAAGAAGTCGATAGGCGGACCCCCAAAATACTTAACTGGATACCCTACGAAAGTAAAAGGAAAGTAGGGAGACCACAAAGGTGATGGACTGACGACGTCGTCGAACTCGTGAGCCATGGATGGAAACAGAGTGCCCAGGACAGAAAAAACATGGAAAAAATTGGAAGAGGCCTATATCCAGCAGGGGAGGGAAACGGACTTATAAGAGGAAGACGAAAACAGGACTACTACGGGACCACGAAGAAGTTTAAAAATATTTTTAGTATGTTTAATTTTCTCAACACAAATAACTCGATTTTACTACGAATATTTGTAGAATATTGATTTGTTTAAATAATTGCAATAATATTATTATTTTTGTTAAAAAAATAAATATTGATAATCATTTATAATATACGAGAAATAATATATGATAAAAATTTATGCAGTATGATCTGCAAATATAATAAATAATTATCAATATTTATTTTAATTTTTTAACAAGAATACTAATGAGATTATATATTAAAACTTGAAAATCAAAAATAATACAGTAAAAAACAAGAATTGAAATATGATACTACTCGGCATCCTGTGTCTGTGCTATTTATCCCTAACTTGTAAGACAGGGTAAGGGGCTTAACTGTGACGTAAGGTTTTATGTATAAGATATTTTCTTTTATGTGAATCTAAAGTCTACCTCAATTAAACGAATGTACATAGAACAATTACCTTTCTCTTTCAGGCATCTTGCTTCTGGTATACTTCGTATCTCACAATTAATTTGCAAAGACATACTGCGAATCGTGGTAAGCTCGAGTCACATATTTTTATGGATCCACAAAGAACGGCTCTAGGAAAAAAATGTGTTTCAGCTTTTAAATGTACGCAAGCGAACAAGCTATCGCTTGCCTTAATGCGCTCGTATATTGCCCGAGGCTGCTTAGATGTGCGGTAGAGTTAATAGGAGAAAAGCTCCGAAAATTGGAGCCAAATGGTGATATTAATTCAGAAGATAGTAGTATATTCGTGTATCTTGTATTCTAACAGTGCCAGCGGCTGGCACGTGGTGAAAAATGAGGCAGAATAGATACATATAAAAATTGTTTCACCTTTGAACTCGTGATCTTTTTATGTAATAAAACAATTCCAAAAATAATTTTATGCCGAAAAAACGAGCTATTTTACCTACAAGAAGCTATCTCGACCAGTTCGTTGTAATTTATTGATGTAGTAGAAAACTTAAAAAATTCTAATTTTATATTTTAAAACATATTACTTGTCATCCATGTCAATAACAAAAAGCGTTAAATTCTGAGAAAAGTGGTAAATATATCTCAATTTCTACTGTAGTGGCGCATCAGTCACAGACTTTTATCGTCAACAAGTATCAAGAGTTGTATTGATGTTTTTTGTGGATATTTCTTGATAAAACTCCATTTATAATTATGATTAAAATATCAATAAAATTCCTAAATTCAGTTTTATTTTGTTTAATTGGACCAAAGAGCGCTTTCTCGAACTTTTCAAACACATACAAAAGCGCTCGTTGGTCAAATTAAACTAATTAAAACTAAACTAAGGAATTTCATTGATATTTTCATCAAAATCATTGAGTATCTAAAGTCCAAATTAAAAATCTAATCAAATTCTAAAAGAAGAATAACCAAATATACATACATTTCCCCGTATCTAAATTAAGAATATAATTCTGTATGCGAAACAGAACCAGAACCCGGGACGAGTGTTTTCAACTCGATAGCTACTCCTTAGGCAAAAATCCTAAAATCAAGTGGAGATTTATTCGCCTTGTTTATAACGAATGTCTACCATGACTTAAAGTACCAACTTTGATTTTCGGCGAGGTCGACATGACATAATTATTTGATGGTCTTTTATTTCACTATCCCTGAACCATAGCCGGAAGCGTTACGTTGATCGTCTTACCTCAATGTTTATTACGCTGCGGTTGGAGTACTAATGAATTGTTCTATACACAGTAAGGTGCGTGTAAGAGTATAATAATGGTGGTCGAATATAAGAAAGAAGACAAGAGAATTTCAGAGTTAAGAAGAACAGGGAATATACATCCAACAAGCTATACGTTCAAAGAGAGACATTATTCGACATGAAGAAACCATTACGATGGATATGATCGCGAGAGGGTATAAGAAAAATGATAGCGCGCAACAGGCGCATGGCACCGAGCCCCTTGGCAGGCAGCCAAGAGGCCACGGCGGTGTGGGCACCTCCGTGGGGGGAACATCAGGGAGGTCGGCAGCAACAGGCGACTTGTTGCCGCTTCTTCACTTGTTGCTCTGGCGCAACAGTCTTCCGATTTGTTAGGATTTCCTCTTCCGCTTCCTGCACGCCGGGCGTAACGTCAGCGTTTGAAATATTGAATAGTGGGTTTCGTATGGGGATCCAAAAAGTAATTCGGAAAATGATTATATGCATATATTATATGATAAATTCGGATATGTGATTTCATAAGAATATCGTATTTTTTATTCTAGTGAATATTAATATCGAATATTATTAATATAGAATATTGATTTTGGAAGATAGATTTAATTTGATTTGAGAAATTAACAAAAAAATAACGGACGCAGCAACTTCCGGTGACAACTTTCATCAAGCGAAGGCGATAAAGTATGCTGGGCCATATGCGGATGCCTTATAATTGTTACTGGACGTCTACTGTTGACTGTTCGTCGGCAGTGGTAGCGAACCTGACTTAGGAGGATGCAGAAGAGCTAGCAACAGACAGAGAGGCCTGCAAGCTCTTTGTAGAGAGCGGACATGAAATTGTGATGAATATTGATATTTATTTTTAAAAACCTTTATTTTATGAAGAATTATTATTTTACTGGAGTTGTTGAAGTGTCATTAGCAAAGGCAAAAATGTTACATGAAATTCAACATTGCACGTTGAACCTAGTAAGTACCAATTAACAATATCTACCTAGATTCTCCTTTACGACATATTCATAATATGTTTTGTTTAATCGAATCAAGGTTCTGTAGTAGTCTCGCGGACTACGGATGAGAAATCCGAGGTTCGTACCCGCTCCACCAGAAGATGATTTCCATTTTAAGCATAGTTGTTTACGACCTTTTAAAAATGGGCCAAAAATATTTTTTAGGGAAGTTGTTCGGTCTCTAATTTATCTTATTTATTGATTTGGAGTTTATTTTGTAGAACTCCATATTTAAATTTATAATATAAGAAGTAAAACACTGATTTGAGTCTACTGAACACTTAATTTTATTTTTACAAATATAAAACAAAAATTTCGTGACAATTGTTTTGCCTTGTTAGGGCATTTTCAAACAAATGTGAAGATGAGATGGATTTAATGTCCTTATACAGTTATATCCTTGAATTATATAACTATAGAAGGACATTCATTATAAGCTGTAATTTATCTCTTTCTTCAATAAAAATGCATTGCTTGGAAGTTTTAGGTTCAGTTTTGATTAGTGTACATAATATTATAGTGGTTAGAAGCTTTTGATTGGCTACAGAAATGGATAAGCTATTTGATTAATTATCGCAATTTTTAGATATGCGGGTATAATCAGTGTATACAAAATACGATAAATAGAAATATATTTTGAACATAAACATTGAATAAATTTAAACGTATGTGTGAAGCCAAATAGGTATATGGTCTATCAAACGCGATACTGGCTGTAAGTAGTGACATCATTTCTTCTTCGAAGAAATTTATTGCATTAAATTTGTTACAAAACCTTATTTTAAAATTTAAAAGTATTCAATAAATTACAGTTTAAATAAATTAAATCGATTCTAGCTATAAAAAAATAGCACAAGCATTGTGAGAAAAAATTTATACGATGTTTATATTATATTATACAATATTATTGATAATGTTTTAAATATTAATCGCGATTGTGATTCATCACATGATGATGCGAAACCACGGCAGAATAAAAACGTAATTTAATTCAAAATAAAAAATTACGCCAAACAAAGGGGGATAAAATATTAAATTATGAGCCCATTTAATCATCAATATACTAATGTGATCAAAAATAAAGGAAAAATTTTTAATTAAAAATACACGGGCTCTTCGATTCTTGCAATTCTTTTCTTTTGGGTTTGTAGTACTGTCACTGACATATGTGTAAACTTTCATGTTAACATCGGCAATTATCGAATAGTTACGCGCGTGTTTTGTGAACAACATGTTAATATAGCAATTTTTACAATGTTGGATTTTGTTGAGCAAAGAAGTTGAGAAAAAATGTTGAGAATGTTGCAGAAAGTCTTCGGTAACCAGGTGATGTCACAAAAAAATGTTTACAAGTGGTATAAACAATTTAAAGAAGGCAGAGAAAGCGCTAAATACAAAAATCGCCCAGGACGACCATCAACATCAAGTGATGAACAACACGTCAAGGAAATCAAAGATTTGGTGATCAAAAATCGTCGATTAACGATTAGAGACCTCACTGATACGGTTAACATTTTATTTGGATCAGTCCAGACCATTTTGAAAGATGTTTTGTGAGTGGAAAGAGTGAAATCTCGCTAGGTGCCAAAAAGACTAAACTTTTTTGAAAAACAGCGTCGCGTTGAAGTCTGTGAAACAATGCTTTCTGGCTATCAGGATAAGATAAAATGCATGATAACTGGAGATGAGACTTTTGACTGAGAAAATTGTTCGGATTGCAAAAGAAATCGGAATTCCATGCTGGTCTTATTACCTCCGTCATTAACTCCGTCAAGCTATCGAGCAGTGTATCTCTTTCCACGTCAAGAATAGGACGTCTGCATGCCTAACCCGCACACGCAGTCCGGATTTTCAGCAAGGGCGAATTCATAGAGTCTGCCCCTGAATTGGACATGATCCGTTACTAGCTCACAGATCAAAAGTCCGAGGTTCACACCTCGCTCTACCGCAACTTGATTCCCATTTGAAGTATTTGGGTAAATCGTAAGAATTCATCAAATATTTACTTTTTATTGAAAAAAAAACGAATCGCTGCGCGTTTTAAAGGCCATTCCGAAAATCTACTTTAACAATTGTTTCGAGGATTAGAAAAAGCGTTGTCATGTGTATTGTAACGGGAGGGGAGTACTTTGAAGGCGATGAAATAGATTTAGAAGAATAAATAAGAATTTTAAAAGTTATAAACAATTTCACCTTATTTTTTATTACATAGTTATGAACCGCTTAGATTTATTAATTTACAATTATCTGGGTATAATTTGATATTAAATTTCTATTAGAGTGAATTAATTAAATGAAATTCGTTGATATATTTATCTGTAAATGTGATTTAATATGCAACCGCAAATTCGATAATTACTATTTGCAATCACTGGCATTTAATCAAATAAGGCTGACATTTTCAAATTCTAGTGGCAATTTTTAAACGTCCCTACAACGTTACACAATTATACATTACAAATTTACTTATTATTAATAATTAAGTGATAAATTTTACTGTTTTGCTGATGATTAAAGACTATTACGTATTTCTTTGTACGAAAAATGTATTGATAACTCCCTAGGGGGTGGAATCCAATCTTTGTCTACTAACATTACGACAAACACAAAATATTGTTGATTAAACCAACTGGTCCAAGAAAAACGCATTTTTTTAAATATTGTAAGGCGTTGCCTGGTATGTATTAGGTGTAAACCTAAGTTGAGTCCGTTTTTTTTCCAAATTTAAAAATGAGCATTAGGAGTAAAAAATAAATAGAAAAGGTTATATGTCATTCGAAAGAAACTTTTCTGCTCTGCAAGACATTGTGTTTGCATATACGTTACATTTATTATTTTATTACATTACAAGCCTTCAAAATGTGATGTCAAGTAGACAAAAGAGAGCATTGTCGACACCTCTCTTAATTCGCGTTCAAACGAGGGAATAAAGCTGCTAAAGCTCGCGATATTTGCGCAGTTTACGGTAAAGATGCTATGAATATTTAACAAATAATTTGTTGTGAAGAAGAACACATTATTGACCAATTTGTTGATGATAACAAAAGTTGTGTTCTTTTTTTCCAAATAAAGAGAACAAGAGAGCACAACAAATAAGTTAAAAATAAATTATCCTTCATTATTTTACAACAATTTAGTCAATAAATCTTTTTTTTTATTTTGATGCTCATTTCAAAATTTGGAAAAAAACGGACACAACTTAATTTATACGAACACATAGATAAAATAAATTTCACAAACATTAATAAAGGAGTCAGTTTTTTTAATTAACAGGTGGAAGAAAAAAATATTACACAGAGTGTAAATAGGCTACATAAAAAACTCAATGACAGTTCATACGCCCTGTAAATACCCAGACTTTTATATTTCCTTATCAAAAATGATTTCTATCTCTGTTGCAATACATTTTAAATATAATGGAAACCATTCGCAAGTAAATTAAATATTATACACTAAAATAGTCATATGAGATAGTGTGGTACCAATAATAAATTACACAGTAAAAAGATATTGTTATAATCAAAAAATCTACGCTCTTTTTCCTGCAATAAAGATACACATAACAGATTCAGGAAACAACATTTTTAAAAGTACATCCTTATCCGCACCTGATGGCGCATAAAGCACTGAATCGGTAAACCAAATGCAGCGTATCTCGATCATCTGTTTTATGAAGGTAATCGGTCTTACGCTTCAGCAAAAGTACATTCCTTCACATACCCGAAACTTTTTTAAAGACCGTGGGTCTTCCTATCGGTTTCACTCATACAAAAAAGCAATGGTGTTTTTCTCAATAATCGAGTTACTCTTTTAAAATTTTCAATTTCATATAGCGCGATTTTTATTGCATTTAATTCAACTGCTTTCACCGTGAGTTTGAGAAATTATGTGGAAGGACTTTGTCGTATATTGTTAGTCATCCTCATGACCATATTGCAAACACAAATAAAAGAAAACCTTTATTTAATTGAATTACAATAGCCAATGTCCATTACGGTAATTTTATACATTCAATAACGTCAGGTTTGATTATTATCAATATTTAAAAATTTCCTAACTCCTACGCCCTTCATAAAAGTCAACACAAGATAAATCTTATAATCATGCACGTAGCACCGCTTATTTGAAGGTTTTTAACTACATCAATTTAATCATGCCACAGTGAAAGGATTGTTAGTAGGTAGCTACTACGTTTGACAGTTCCAACACCGAGGGTTGGCAACACTACATCCCTTTGATGGGAAAGGACGGCGCAAAATATTAGTTCAGCTCATACCCAGAGACCTTGGGCTCCCTGAACATTATGTAAAATTTACCAACCACTCTACACATTCTCTAAAAGACGAGAATTTCGCAAGTATCGGACACTATATTATCGAACACTCCAGAGAATCTCCCATTTCTCAACCATTGAGCTAACAAACTGAGTAAATAATTCATTCTGATTTAGCCAAGTGAGGATTCCAGGCCGGTTTGGTTTCAGAAGTCTCACGCTTCAGGTATCAATCCAGTGACAGTAAAATATTACAGTGTAAAACAACTCAAAAATCGAACCTTGTAGGTTGTTTTAGGTCCGTTATTGTTTAATATTTATATTGATAAATTATGCAACCTACCGACTGGAGGCAAAAAATAACTTTCGCTGATGACACGGTACTAATATTCGACTCCGAATCTTGGATGAAAGCAAAACAAAAATGTGAAAAAGGTATCCGACGCGAAAAAGATTAGTTAGACAAAAATTTACTCACTTAAATATTTTAAAAACCAAATTTATCTGCTCCAGTATCACAAAAAAAACAAAACCTGAAAATTTTTCACTCAAGATGCATTCGTGCACACCTTATACTTTGTGCAAATGTGAAAATTTAAAACAAGTCAATTCAATAAAATACTTAGGGGTCATAATAGATTCTTAACTAAGCTGGAAAGATTAACTTATAGAAATATCCAAGCAAATAGGAAAATCAGCATACATTTATAAAAGCCTAAGAAAAATCTTGAATGCTCAACTTATGAGACAAATTTACTTTGCTTTTCGCCAAAGCAAATTATTATATTGCAATTAAGCTTGGGGAGGTTGCTCTCATTCAATCCTTGAACCAGTGAAAATAGCACAAAAATGGTTTATGAAGATCATTCTCAAAAAATCCTTGAGGTATTCAACGGAAGATCTATTCGCTGAGTTAAAGATATTGGATGTAAGACAATTGTTTGTGAGGTGCCTACTACTTAGATTTTATGTTTATTAAGTGAGGTCAAAAGAATCCAACAAAATATAAACACTCGTTCAGCAGCACAAATTAACTGTATTGTCCCATTTGTATCAACCGCCTTTGGTAAAAAGCAATATAACGGTTATTGCTCCAAAAATATTTAATGATTTATTGCAAGATATAAAAGTCTCGAAATGTAAAAAAAACTTTTAAAATCAAAGTAACTGCACATATAAATAGTGTAGCGAGAGATTTAATTAAAAAATATATGTAAATCAAAAACCGTCGTACTTTTTATAATTTTATTTTTTATTTTTTTTATTATTTTACATATTTATTACAGCAATATACAAGTAATTATTTATACAACAAATTAATTCAGTAGTAAAATTATGCATACATATTTTTAATTTTTGCTGTTGGTTCATCTAAACTGCCTAACTAGGGATAGCTTCCCCGTTCTAAGGCAGTAAATTATGTATTTTATAATGATATTTAAAAGTATTTACAGTTTTATCATAATGTGTGCTTTCATAATTGGTACACATATTATTTATATTTTTATGTATTTCATTGCTTTATATTTGTTTTTTTACTTTATATTTTACTATATTATTTATGTTTGAGTAACATGTATTATTGACACATATGTATACTTTATATTTGTTTAATAACGATTTTTAATTTCTTACATTTAATTAGCTAGGCGTTTATAATGAAGTAATTTTAGTTTTTTTATGTTATTATTTTATTAGTATAGGACTACTTATGCTCTAAAAGATAATAAAAATATCCATCTTAGAACAAGCTGAGCCATGTTAGATGGATACTATCATAAATAGAGAACACTCCGTTTTCATTTTATATTGATTAGTTTTATGCAGTAAATTTATAAAATAAAAAAATAAGTTATATCTCCAGCGCGATTGGCGAACGCGCCACTACACTACAAGGCGGAATTATCACCACTCGGTTTCCCTTTTCAGGAATTTAACCTGAGAGACTATCGCGATGATTACACTCCTCCATACAGGATGCTTCTGCTACTGCATTGTAAACCTTGCTCCCGAAAGAAGCATCAGTCGTGTCCCTGCAGTACCAGAGTCCTCCTGAATGAACGTCAATCTTCCGAGAATAAATATCTACAGAGAAGCAACGCCTCTCATTACAGTCCACAGAAATCTTCACACTTTCGGTTCAATTTCACACAAAGATCTTCATTCTACTCTAACACGGAGAAAATGTACAAACGTACGCATGATCAGTTCTCAGACCAGATCAGTTTGGTTCGGTTCAGTGCCGAAAGTCGTCGATTATTATTAGCAGTATAGTTATATTCTGTTTGCAAAACAGTGAAGATGGTAAAAAAAAATAACCAACAAGCAAAATTCAATTATAATATAATTTATCAAGCACTGTCTATTCTCACTAGGTAAAGTATATATCTGTTCTGAGGTAGACAACATTTCTTTTTTTTTATACATATAAAATACAGATTTTTTTTTTTGGAGATGTCTAAAGAAAATTAAAACAAATTTGAATAATATATAAAGATACGATAATCTTAAAAAAAATGTACTTTGATGAGTTATCAATTTTTTGGGTAGATATTAAAATGATAGATATTAAATACAGTTTCTTCTAATAACATGATGATAAAATTCACATATTTTGTGCCATATGTAAAATGCATAGCGTAGATGACAAGATGTTTGATAAATTATAAATACCGAAAGTTACTCACCCACTAAAGCCAGAATAACAGTAAGGAGCGGTGCGGCAGGAAAGGATACTGTTACATTAAACTCCAGCATTTGTAGTAAATCCACTGTAAAAAGAAGAAAGAAAAACATTAATTGATGCTGTGTTCGTAAATTAATATAAACTGCATATACAAATAAATCAATCATTTTGACCCCTTAAAGCAATGGTCCTCAACTCCTGAGCCGCGGCCCGGTACCAGGCCGTGGACCAAATGGTTCTGGGCCGCGCAAGGCCCCGCATAAAAATAAAAAATTATTTTGAAAAATCGAATATACCTATAAAATTTATCATAGTGCTGTGATGACTGAAAATTAACCCCTATTGCCATTTCTGACATCCTATCGATTTAAAGCGGGGTTTTCTGCAGTGACAGCAACCAAAACAAAACAAAGAAATAAACTAGACGTAAGCAAGACACTTCGCGTGTCACAATCTCATATTACCCCCAGATGGAACCATCTCGTTTTAATGAAGCAAGCTCAGGGTTCTCATTAATTTAGAATTAAATCAAAACACATAAAACTTCAACACCAAAACTTTAAAAGTAAATAGATAAATAACTTTCAAGTTTATATATCTGCAAGATATTAGAATAACATTAAAATCCCGATATTAAACCCTGAGCATTCTCAAAATTATTTTCTCTATCTTGGAAAAAAAAATTCTTTCAACCTTCCGTTGAACCTTAAAAATATTAAAATACCCATGAATCCGAAAGAATTTTTTTTTTTTTCGAGAATTTTAATAATCCTTCATTGTTATTAAATATTTTTTCTTCATTTTTCCCACAAACCTAGTGTTTTCTCTGCTATTATTTTTCACTATAACTTATGTGCCACAGTTGTAATTTTATTATTATATATTGTACAAATATATTGTTATAAACATATATTAAAAAAATCCTTAATTGTATCCCCCTCCCCCACCCAGTGGGCCACGGTAAAATTTTAAAACGTTGACCGGTCCGCGGCGACAAACAGGTTGGGGACCACTGCCTTAAAGGACCCATTTTATGTTTGGGTCAACGATTTCCAAACCGAATTAGATGTGTTCTTTTTTAAGATATTGCATTTGAACATCTGAGTGGTAGACTGATCTACCAATGTACGTTTTACTATACTCTTGTGATATAAGACTTATTATTAATTCAAAAATATAGATCTCAAATCTGGTTATAAATATATGTAGAACTTTGTTCTAGGTTTTACACGTTTTTATTATTTATTCATAATTTTGTATGCATTGTAAGCGCCGTTTTGCAATATAATACCTCAAGCGCACTTTACGAAAGTGATTCAGTGCAATATTAAAGTCAACTCAATTTAAAACAATTAATTATTTCATCATTCATTGGAATGACGTTATCAGCATATGAAGTTAGGGTAGAAATAATTGCAAGTATTTACAAAACATAGCGAAATAAATTGTTTTGTACAAAAATTTCACATGAATTTTGAGTCACATTAAAATCAATATTCACAAATCACTTTGAGGTATTATATTAAGAAAATAGCGCTATGTAAATTATCCGTAATAATAATAAAATACGAATTTTGTCATTTAGAATACTTCCTTATTTTGGTAAGTAAAAAAACATATCAATGGAAATATAAAATTAAAAATATAATACTACCGAACCAACGTCAATTACAAAAACGTTATTAATAAGTTGGAAATTATTGCTAATAAATTTTAGAATACTATTGATATTTTCAACACGGGTGATTCACAAATTATAATTATAGGATCATAAAGAATGAAACGACTAATTAGTAAAAAGGGTCAAAACATCTCGATAGACGATTTGACAATATTTGAACTTTTCTGCTTGCAGTTTTATATTACTATCCCTCAACTCAGCGGAGTTTAATTACGGAGAAAGTAATAAGCCCGGCATCAAATGAAAGCTAACACTGAAAATTATCATATAAAAATGGGTCTTTTGAGTACGTGTCACCATTTTCAACGGACGAAAGGGCCTGCGCTAATAATAAGAAATAGTACATAAAAATGTCAAACCACAAAGTGAAAAATGTTTTTGATAACAATAATAAAATATTACATAGATTATTGCTCACACAAATTATGATTTTAAAAGATAAAAAATTACCATATATTTTTAATGAGGGATTGCATGAACCCCGCCCTTATTAAATGTAGCGATGACGTAGACCGCTTAGTCGAGAATTGAACCTCAAAAGCAATATACCATAGTACGTACCATGACTTTGTATGATAACATTATTCAATATACAACTTAGTCAGTATCGGATGGCACGCGAAACGTTCATTTATCAAATTCGTGCAACTCACTTCCATACAGACGAAATTCGAGACGGTTTGTGGGTAGTTTTACTATCAAATAATATTTAAATGTTTTGTTTTAAACGCATGTTATTATGAAATCACAATCATACCCTTATCCTTAACCTGATGGTGCACGGGATACTGCAAAGGTACATCAAATGCAACTCATCCCGAGCATATTATGTCAAGTGAAGGTAATATGATCACTCTTGCGCTCCAGGTTGCAGTGTAAAACTAAATTTTAAAATATTTTAATCATGTAATACACAATGTTTCATGTTTATATTTTTTAACTAATTTTTTTTCAAGCCGATCAACAGGGTTAATTAAATAAGCCCTTATAGATTGGTATTAATGAGTAGTACTTTATCTAAACATTCTTAGGATCTCGAAGTGTCTCGCGTTCATTAAAATTGTGTTGTCAATTGAATATTGAAAATGATTTTATTTATTTTTCTTGTGAATTTTATACATACATTTATTTATATTGAAAAATAAGTCGTAAATTAATGATGTAACTAAAAAACTCCTAAGTAAAAGCTGTTATTTTGCAATAATTTTGTATGATATAAAGGTGGTTTTAAATTTAAAATTAGTATGACTTAATTGAAATTGTTGAATATTTAAATACATACGATGCGATGCGATGCAATATGAACACAGTTTCTTATCTTACATACAAAATACTTAAAAATGTATTTATTTTTTTCCATATTCCGTATTTTGCGGACGATAAGACGCATCGGGCCATAAGACGCACCCCGATTTTCGGTTGAATTTTCAGAGTAAAAAAGTGCATAATAAGGTTCGAAAAATACGGTACGTGTATTATATATTGTCTTGAGGTAATTTCTGACTATCTACTCAAACCATTATGTACGGATAATAGATAGTAAAACGAGAAACATATTACGTAATATATTTTACTTGAAAACTAGCGGACCCGACAGACGTTGTCTTGCCCGAACGTTGGCTTGCAAATTGAAATTTTTTTTTTTGTACATTTTCAAGAAATTTTGATATGCAATTCAATGCTCTAATTTTTACCGCGCGCAAGAAAACATTTTGTGTATCTAATTTTCCGTAGAGCTGAAGTTCCTCATTGCGATACAGGTTGGGAGAGCTCATTCCGATAAACAGGCAGTGTATGGTGAAAAAGTGATAGAATGTGAAAGTTTCTTCTTTGCCTGATACTGAGCCAGTGTGGTTGCGTGATGTATTCGGCTATGTGGTCGAATCTGCGAAGATTTAAGATATATTGTATTAGATTATAGATTTAGATATATTGTATACAGACATTCTACAACCGTTCCAACTTATCCGGCAGTTCAGAAATAGCAGCCAGGTTACAAACTTCTACATAATCACGGAGTGGACGTAGAACGCTCTCAACAAATGCTTGATGTTGATAAGCAAGGAATTCAGCTCTCTTTTAAGCAAGCTGCCATAAAGTTTACGACTCACTTCGTCAACCTGATTATAACACCCTTAACACTCGTGTATGAATACCAAAATTTTTGACTGAATTGTTGAATTAAATTTACTAAGAGAGTGTGGAAAACTCAATTTTATAAGCTGCAGTAAAATGTTTTGAAAATTATTATGTTATATGCAATTTCAAATAAAAGGAATAAAGCACACAGCGTATTCCAGATATGGAATTCGAGGAAGGAATCAAAAGGTTAAAGGGATCTGAAACGTATTTCGGAAATTCAGCAGTGCATTACGAGTAAGGTATGTACATACTACAATATAACTGAAAGGAATTTCACATTCGCAGTGAAATACTTTACACTTGTGAGAATGCGACGAGATGCTTCAAAATGAATGCAAACGAGCATAGACCAGGTACAGGCGGAGGCATCTACCAACTTTCACATTTAAAAAATATTTACAATGAAAATTTATATACTTGACGAAAATTAAGACGGTAAAAGTTGTACACAAAATTGCGTTGCAAAATTATACAGAAATACAAGACTTTGACTTAACAGTAACCAAAAATGTTTACATGCACAAATATAATACCAGAATACAACATTATAACTTTTAAAAGCTAGGGCAGAAGCAGGACAGACATTACAATGACTTACCTGACTACTTAAATTAGAGAAAAAAATTAAATTAACATTAATAATTACACGGTGGTTACACTAACCAGGCGAGAGATAACGTGACTTGACCTGAAAATATGTTTCTATATAACCTTAACGGGTTTCTAAAATTATAAACGAAGAGATAAAAAAATATATAAGTGTGTTTCAGTTTACTCATGGGTAAGTTCTCTGTGTGAAATGGAATCAGAATCTTGAACGAGTGTCTTCGACTGGAGGTAAAGATCGCGTTATTCGCGTTCGCCTACCATGTTAGTGGTCCCGGGTTCGATTCCTGGTCAGCTCAATATGAAAAATTTGCTTAAAAGTCGGTATTGTACTGCATACACTGCAATATTTCACGGAGAGTTCCCCTATCCCGCTTGAAGTTTTAGGTTCGTTTATTGGCAATGGTTTCAACTCTGCAATATTTCACTGTCCTTGGATGGGCACCCGCTGCATAAATTATCTTCATGTAACAAATAATCGAGATTTGGTTCACCGACCCAGTGCCCTATGCAAAAAATAGGTGTATGAAGAAGAATAACCATTAAATTGGCGTTTTTAAAGTTTAATTTTTTTTTCTGAAAAGTTGAAGAGAAACAAACCCTAGATTACGAAGAAACAGTATGATATTTGTTAACATTATTTGTATAGTCTCTTAATTTTAAAACTAGTTTTGTATACATATTTTACTGTTTGCCGTTACGTAGGTTAGGTTATACAAATACATAAACCGATGAAAACGACACAATTCGATTTGACTCGAAACCAACACATAATAAATAAATATTCTTATTTTTACTGACATGATCCAAAACTAATCTGAGTTTCGTTTTTTGGTAATTGAAAATAGTATTTTTAAAAAATAGATATTGCGAAGAAACAATTCACACCAACACTCGATGTAAAAACTTTATAAACGATTTACTCCATCCACTTTTAGTTAAAAAACAAACAGAAATTTATGTTACCACCTACTTCAATTGAATAAATAACAAAAATCTCAGGTAGGAGTCGGGAGAGAAGACGAGTAGGCATTCCGAATACGTTTATCTGGAATGTTTGAAACACGTAGCCAGAATCAAGAGGAGAGGTAACAAGCGAATAACGGTGAACATGAAAGAGTGAAGTAAAAATCGTAAAGTTTTATAAAATACGTTAATAAATGCATACAGAAAGATTACCTTTGTGTTAAATTCACTCAATCTTTTAATATTTTTTTTTTTTAAACTGTTCATCTTTCAATACGAAAATAATGTAATTAATTTACTCGAATGAATTTAATCAAATAAATTTAATCGAATGATTAGTCATTGAATAAATTAAATAATCGAATGAATAAATTTAATGAATCATACATTTTATTCATAGAAGGCATTCATAAAAGACATTCATAGAATCATTCAGAGAAGGCAACGGGAAACCACTCTTGTCATCTTTACCCAGGAATCACTACGGCGAACACATCAATAAGCAGTCGTCCTGGCTGCGAAATGTAAAATGAGCGCAGGACAGATACATATGCTTTCGCTGTAGTGATCGCCAACGTCGGGGGGACCCGGTAAGGCACTAGAAGAAGAAGAATCATTCATTTCTGGTATACCATACATAATAGTTGAAGATAGGGAGTCATGGTCACTATAAAAAATACTATCCTGGGGGAAAGGGTAAGTCACAGACTTTTCAAAATCATTGCAATCTTTCGGCTTTATTTGGCGGAACTAAGACGCGGGAGGAGGCGAAAGTGCTGGCTGGCGATAGGGTCTCCTGGAGGCGTCTGATGATGTCCAACTGCTCCACTTAAAGGCGGATGAGGAAAAAGAAGAAAAATAAATTCCTATATCTCTATTTGCAATAGATCGAAGTTGCTAACTTTCATCCGCATATGATACAGTTACTCATTTATAAATTCATTTAGTACAATTACCAATTCATTCAAATGAATTACTGCATTCGGACATTCGTTCGAATGAACTTTGTAATGGAATGCATTCGATTATTTTCATTTGGAATAATCTACTCTAGTTCAAAGTACATTATGCCTTTTATTTGTACAATTATTTATGAAGAATGTTTTTACAAATAGAATGTGAACAATCATTAAACCTTAAAAAAAATAAAAGACGAGTGATACTAAAATATACGAATTCGAAACAGCCAATGACCGGTTTCATCGTGTTTTCGACACCTTCGAGACTGGTATCTTTATTAATTTAATTCTAAAATAAACGATGAAACCGGTAACTGGTTATACCAAATTTGTATTATAGATTTGAATACCGCTTGTTTTTTATTTTTATAATTAATTATAATAAACTTCCCACCAAAAATTTTCACGAAACTTGGAAAAAAAATATTTTTTTGTATATAATTTATTAATGAAAAAAAAAAGTTTTAAATAAAAAACAAAATGAAAATGAAAATGTGACTTACGTATCTCAACTAAAATGCTCCAGATGTGCTATATTGTGGACACGATTTGCAAATAACACCTGTTCTCTGGCTTATCTGTAGAAATTCAGTTTGTAGTCGGAAAATTTAAACATTTTTTATGGACCTACCGATAAAACTGTCCCAAAAGTAATTATATAAAAGCTGAGAGTTAAATGGTTTTTGAATAACATGACTTTTCAATATTTTTTTTAATTATCTAGGCAGGATTCTTTCAGTGTAGGTTTTTTGATAAAAACTTTTTATCTGGGAAGTAACATAGAATTAAAATGATGAACTAATAAAGCTTCAGAAGTTGATAATTAAATTCGCTAATCAGATAAATGTTATAATTGAGCATCTCAAACGTCAAATACTAAGACTTGTAGTATTAAAAATTACAAAGGTTATAATAATACATTCAAATCATGTTCAGCGCCCATTCCCTACAGATAATGAATTCGTCAGTTTGAAGGGTGGAATCTTCGAATATTCGCTAATTAAAAATGTTCTCCAAATTGCCGAGATAAGAAGGTTCTTGCGGAATCTAAGGGTGACAACATAATCTTGTCGTATTAAAAAAATTAAATTCGAGAAGTTTGGGGAGAAAGGGAGGTCGGTGTGGGTGGAAGAGACTTAATGAGAAGGCAAAGACAGTTAGGCTTTGTAATTAAGTTCCATTTCATGGACCCAAAGATGAGGATTATGGCTATCCCGAGTTTGACTAATGTTTTCCCTCGTGTAATAAGGGCGATTATTTCCCGTCGTTAATTTAATTATTTGTGTATTGTACATTCTTCGACAACAAATAAATAAACTACTTAACGGCAATGAAAATTCCAAGCATTTTATATTTTTCTCGAAAAATACGAATATGATATGTGTTTAAATTTATCTTTTTAAACTTTCTAATGGTCTTCTATGGTGTAAAAAATTTGGTTTCATGAGCTACCTGCGTCGCTTTAAGATCTCCGAAATTGACATCTCACATGCGATTATGAAACAACTCAAGATGTCCCAGTGTCCCCTTTTACAGCTTTCAGAGACAGCTGGAGGCGCAAAGCAGAAGTTTGGGCGAGGACCTGTGCGGCATCGGATCAGTAATACTTCATAAAGAACTCACACGAGAGGTAGAGGTACATGGTCAAGTTAGTGCAAGACATTGGTAAAATAAACCAAAGTAGGACACAAAATGCCGAACACTCCTCCAGTGGAAAGGAAGGCCTGTCGAGGACTGTCTACAGGCTGGCTTTTTCTGAAGAGTTTTAAGTTGTTTCCTCTTCACTGGAACAAATGCTATAGAAGTTCTTGATTTGTCCGCTATAGAATATCCCTCCTGATCCTAACACTTAAAGATAAAATAAAAACTTTTTTAAAGCAGAACAATCCACTTTTATGAATTATAAACCAAGTACATAATAATCAAGGTAAATAATAATAATAATTATTATTATTATTATCATAGTTTATTAACAAAACTAACAATTACTTTATCTACTACATACACACTTGGGTAATAGATTTCTCTGAATCATGTCAAGTCTGCCTAACTAGGTACAACCTATTTTAAGGCAGATATTTTTATGAAAAAATAAACAATAACATTACTACCTACTAGTAAATTTACAATACAGTTATATTATAATATTAATTTATTATTTAGGAATGTATTTTGAGTAAATTTTCCGATTTTTCTAGACCTATACACAGTAACCAATTTTTTACAAATTTGTTCAATTGAATCCGGGTCATGGTTTTGCAATCTTTGGGTAACATATTGAATATTTTGGGGCCCAGAAACCTGAAATTTCTTTGCCCGAATTCAGAGTTTGTAATAGACCCCATGACCCATCTTCTAGTTTGACTTCTGGTAGTGTGGGAGTGTTTCTTTTGGAATTTGATAGAATAATTTACTTTCACAAACATTGTTATTCTAAAAATACATAATTGCCTTATATCTAAGATCTCAATTTCCTCAAATAACTTGACGCTGAGGTACCTAAAGGGCTTTTCAAAATTATTTTAATGATTGATTTTTGAGCAGATTCGAGAGGTTTTAATATCGATTTATTATTTTTATGCAACTCCCATATAAAAAAAATACCTAGAATTATATAGCCATATGATTTAATCCATTTAATCTTCATATACGATTGAAAATGCCCTAATAAGGCGAAACATTTGTCCGATTTTTTTGTTTTTGTGTTTCAAAATAAAATAAACGATTTTAAGTAGACTCAAATCAGTGTTCGATTTTAAAATTAAAATTATAACGGTTATATGCATACAGGGCGCACAGCAAAGAAGAGAATTGACGAACATAAAAGAGCGTGTAAACTTGGGCATCCAGACAAATCCGCAATAGCGGAACACTTTATAGACACAGGACATTTTTTCGCCTTTGAACCAAAAATTCTACATAAAACTAGTAATTATAGTACACGAATAATAAAAGAGGCAATTGAAATACACAGACATCCAGATAATATAAACAATGACGACGGGCTTAAATTAAATTCAACATGGTTCCCAGCACTACATATGACAAAAACGAATAGATATGTGCCTACTGCCGGCTGCGACACAGTACAAATTACTAGTACATAAACATAATTATTCTTTCCTACAAAACTAGAAATGTGCCTACTGCTGACTGTGACACGGTACAAATTACTAGTACATAAACACATACATTTCTTTATAAAACACACAGTTTTCCCTGAAGATGGCTCCTGCAATGGTAGCCGAAACGTCGGATCAAATCAAACATACACGGTATTACCCAAAAAAGATAAATAATATTGATAACAGTGACCGTGAAAACCTTCGCACCTATTTGGTTATATGCATGTTTGCCACCGTTTTAAGGTAATATTTTTTTGTAAATTTAGTTAAATTTTCACAGGTGTTTTGTTATTTGTTTTATGATAATTGTTTTCTTTTGTTAAAGGCATTAGCCGATGAATAAATAAATGAAAAAATATATATGAATTGGAATGTTCGATTGGTATTAAATATAGTGGCTGCAGCTATTTATTAGGCCGAGTCGATGGTCGAGGGTCAACTAGAAAAATTACATTCAGGTACGCAAATGCAACTGGAAAAATTGGAGCTGTTGATAGAAAGAACAAAATAATATGATGTATGAATGGACAAGGAGCTTGCCCTCTGAAACATTTCTTTCGAATGGACTTTTTGCATTAATGTTTTTTTTTACCGATCTGTTTCGAAGCTTTCTTATCAAGGCATAATTTACTAATTAATATTATCCTATTCTATTTCAACAGTGTCTACTAAGTATAAAATCTAAACAAATGGAAGTAATAAATCAATTCGTTATATAATTTAGCGTATTGTAAAATATTTTTAATAATAGTTGCTTTTTTTTTTTTAATTTTTTTTTAATTTTTTAATTTTATTATTATTATTTTATTTTTTTCACCACAACAGGCCAGGAGGCCCAATTACAGCGGTGAATTACATCACAGAACACCCAGGCTTGAGAAAAATCACATTTAATTTTTGTGTTCTCACCGGGAATCGAACCCGGAACCTTCCGTCTGTGAGTCAAGCGTCTTGACCACTACACCACGGAGGCCGCCAATTTTGCCTTGCTTATAACGTACGAGGCTTTTATATTATATCAAAATGTATGTTCCTTCTAATTACTCTAATTATAGTGTGAGGATCTGTTGGGATAATCGGCTGCAGCTCTGTTAAAAGGAACTTCTCCCCATTTGCTTTAAAAAGAGGAAAAGTCTTTTTTAGTGCTTTGTTTTTGTAAAGGTGGGTGGTGGGGGGTAGGGGACGGTTCGATATGTATTGTAAAAACTAGACAGGACTATCCGAACTATTGTTGATTAGATTATTTTTATGATACTACTTTTCGCATATGTTTTCCAAGATTTCTAAATTGTCTACGCCGACTAAAAGACTTGACTTATTAATTCCATATGTTTAGATTTAATATTAAAAAGACACTGTAAAAAAACGATAATATTCATTAGTTAATTATTATCAATGTATTATTATTATTATTAGGGTTACGAATGATGAAATCAGGCGAGAGTGTTAATCTGAGTCAAGTATAATTGATAAGATTAAGAAAGGGTCTCTGAGATGGTTTGGTCACGTAGAACGAATGGACGACGAAAAAATGGTAACACAAGTATATACGGCGAAAATGAACGACAACGTGAGACGAGGACGACCGAGGAAGACGTGGCATGATCAGATAAACCAAAATCTTAAGTCTGGTTATGTCAAAAGCAGACAGAACCGAAGGGCATGTATGACAAGATGTATGAATGTGAAAGAAGCTAGGAATGTATGCCAGGATAGACGTGTGTGGCGATCCATTCTCTCTGCCTACCCCTACGGGGAAATGGCATGATGGTAGTAGTAGTAGTAAATGTTTATACCTTGATAAGGAAGCTTGTGTAGCTTCAAAGCTGGTCTGTAAAAAAGGTGGTTTAAAACAAAGTTGTTTAATTTTTATTTAGATTATAATGAATAACCACAAAGTAAGTGCTTCAAATACAAATTTGACTTCTTACATGTTTGATGGCATTTTATTTTCCTTGTGGACTGCTATTTGTATGACTTGATTATACGCGACAAACGTCAATAAAATGCAGCACTACCTATTTGAAGTATATTAAGTGTTTATGATCCCAGAAGCGCAAGCGGTTTGACTCATTCGCATCAACTAATTTAAAGGTAATCTTAGGGGAAATCACAGACCGGGTTGGTGTTTCATCTTGACTTCGCACTCCCCCACAGAGATGTTTAAGGGAGACGAAATGCAGATAGATACATTTGAGATATAATCGAGCGTCAATTTTATTTATGGTACATATTGAGACCACGATAAAAAAATTAAATGATAAAGTAGTAAAATCTCAAGAATGCAAACTATTAAAATCATACTTAACAATTTGGAAGCAGTATACCTTTGTAAATGAAAAAAAAAGTAAAATACAAACAATTAATTTTGGAGTCCTACAAGGATGTATTTTTGGTCCACTATTATATATTTTAAATATTAATGACTTATCACTGTATAATTTTAAAGGAAAAAATAATATTTATGCCGACGACATTGGACTATTCTATAAAAATCAAACAGACGTATTAACAAACAATAACATAAACGAATACCTTACTATGTTGACTAAATGGACAAACACAAACTTAATTACACTTAATGAAAAAAAAGCAATATTATCCATTTTGAATCTAGAAAAAATGACATAAAGTAGATGCTTACATAAATAATAAACGACTAACTGAAATTGAACATGTTAAATACTTAGGACTAACAAAAGACAGACAATTGACATGGACAATTCATATCAACAATTTAATTAGCAAAGTGGCGACATTATCGAGTATTTTTTTATAACAAAAACTTAGTTCCAAAACGGAAAAAATCTAATGTACTAAGCCAATGTAAAAACAAAAATATGTTGTATGCAACTACTATGGGAACAGGAAATCGAAATGACATTAACAGACAGCAAAATAAAATATTGAAGTCAGTATATAACAGCAACTAAAGAAATGTTTAAACAAACTAAACAATTAAATGTAACTGAACTCTTTAAACTAGAATCCTTAAAATTTATTCATACATTAGCAACTGATGTAATTGTAGACGAAGAATTCAAACTTGAAAAAAACTGTAGTAAGCATGAACACAGTACAAGAATATCAGAAAAATATACAAACTTCTAAAACGAGAAAAGGACAATCGAGACTAATAAACCATGGACTGAAATTATACGATAAACTACCAGACAAAACTAAACAAAAGACTCGGACAACCTTTACAAAAGATGTTTAAAAAATTAACAGTAGAATGTGAATTTTAAAAGTAAAAATATTTTGTTAAATGTATGTAACCCGTAAGGGTTTTTCAATGAAAATTTTAGGAAAAAAAAAAAAGAAAAATACAAATCGTTTTGAATTTTTACATTTGTTGAAGATACTCATTTTTGTCAGTTGAATTTTTAGATTTTTTAACTGACAGCCATTTGTTCTTAAAAGGATTTTAATGTGGAGGGTGAATTATGAAGTGATTTGTGTAAAGTGTAGTGTTTATATTATGTAACATTTTTTGGTTCGTGTACCTGCACACAAATCTGCCCATCCTGCTGCTCCATAATCCTGAATCTTGAATTTGAAAAAAATTCTACCTCATCTCTGTAGGGATATAAATAAAAAAAATATATTATGTGTTTATTGGATTTATGATTTACTTGTCTTAAATAGAACCCTCTATTAAATATTATTATTGTCAATGAGACTCAGCTTCCGTTTACAGTGGAGAGCTGGGTACATATTCTGATGGGTAGTTATAATTTATCTTTAATTTTATCTACAAAGTAAAATTAAGTTTTCTGTGTGAAAAATAGAATATGTTTACAATTTTTTTTCCTAAACATGTTCGATTACCGGTTACCGACGAAGATACTTTGAATTTTCTTACAAATATACACACTTTCATACATAAATATCGATATTAGTTTATACCGTCGTAACATATAAACCCACTACAGGTTCATAAATTAGAAAAACTAATTAAATTGATTTTCATGATAGATAAGTATATTTTTATACTACAAAAAATATGTTTTGTACCATTAAAGAGATCTCATGTAAGCATTTTGTTATAAAATAAAAACAGTCCTTAATCGAATAACTTTAATATTACGTTTATGTCAACATATTACAACAAAGATAGAGAACATTGTAGAGGAGGGAATATTGAAGTCTAGGCTGGTTTAACTGACTACATTATACAATATTATAGTGTTACTTTCACACTCCCAATATGAATTATCTTTTTTGGGCGATGCCATGTAGGTTGAATCCGTTCCGACGTTTTGGCTACCGTTCCAGGATCAATTCAACATTCCGCGAATGTTTGAACATCCAAATTTTTTCAATTATATCGACCGTTGATTTTCATGGGGTTATAGAGCTGGGAAGTTAAGCAATGGGAAGTTAACATTTATCATCAATTTTTTCTACAAAGTAAAATTAAGTTTACTGGATGAAAAGTAGAATATGCATACATTTTTTTCTTATAAACATGTTCAATTATAGGTTACCGACGATGATACTGTAAATTTTCATGCAAATATACTCATTTTCGTACACAAATATCAGTTTTTCTTTATAGACAGTCGAAGATAATTCTGTTAAATTCCTATTGTAATCGGGGCCCTGATACCTTTATTGATGCGCGAGAATTTATCTGACTTAATTATTTAACATAAATACCTACTAATCAACGCCTGAAAATATTTTCAAAATTTTTATGCATAGCTACATAAATTTGGACAAATTCAAAATATTATATTTATTTATTAAGGGTGTAGTCGGGTAAAACGTGCGAAAAATCAGGAAATCATATGATTTTGCCATTTTAAAACGAATGTTTTTTTTAAATCGCGCAATAATAAAAAAAAAAAAAAACATTACTTAAATAAAAACAATAAATTTTTAAAGGTAAAAAATATACTTAAAAGTTTTACATAACTTTTTTTTTTCGGCCGGCAGATTACGCCATTTCAAATTTTGACTAAACTTTTGGGGCGACGATTCTCATATAAAGACTAAGTATTGAACTAAAATTTGTTTTTTTTATTTTTATTTATTTACAATTTTAAAAAACCCGTTAGGGTTACATTAGAAATTTTATATTGTCTAGTCATTTTATGTCTCGTCTAGTCTAGTTAGTTCAGTCATCATGTGCTTTTTCAGATTGATTTTAAATTTGTCTCCAGTAAACGTTTTCAAGTAGTAAGGTAAGTCGTTGTAGTGTTTAAGTCCATTATGTGGTATTTTTGACTGTCCTGTGTTTGTCTTTGCTTTTTCAATATGATAGTGTTGTTGTTGTCTGGTGTTATATTTGTATATTTGTATACGCTCTTGAGGTGATTTTCACAAAAATGGCGCTATATAAATTATCCAAACATTATTATTATTATTATTATTATATGTCAGCATTTTTAGCTAATATTATGTCGTCGTCTTATATGTTTCCCAGTGTTATTTTGTGCACAATTTTTAAGGTCTCAATTTTAGTCAAGTAGTTTATGTCAAACTGGTGTGTTTTTTTGTACAGTTCAGTCGTAGAGGTCAGGTAGGATAGGTTGTATGTTAGTTTAAGAATTTAATTTTGTTGTCTTTGAATTCTTGTTATGTCTGTGTTGTTACCAGTTCCCCAGAAGGCGATCATGTAACTCAATTTACTTTTGACATAGGCTTCGTACATCATAATGTTTTCCTTTCTTGGTATAAAATCTTTAATTTTGTAGAAGAGGCTATGTAGTGATGCCATTACTTTAGTGAGTTCGTCTATGTGTTTTGTCCATTTTAATTGTCTGTCCATTGTGAGTTCTAGGTAAGTCACATGTTCTAGTTCTTTAATAGTTTCGTTGTTTATTTTTATGTTCATGTTATGGTTCTCCTTTTGTGCTTCGAAATGTATTATATTGCACTTCTTGGCATTTAGTGTTAAGAAGTTTTTGTTTGTCCATTCTAATAGTTTTTGCACGTCATTGTTGATGGTTTTAGTCGTTTCAATGTCATTTTTATTTTCATATAAAATTCTTATGTCGTCCGCATAGATTGTTTTTTTCCCATTATGTCACTGTGTATTATATCGTTAATGTATATTATATAAAACAATGGTCCTAATATTGATCCCTGGGGTACTCCGAATAGCATTGTTGTTATTTCACTTTTGTGTTCTTCAATTTAATTATTTAAAGATAATAAATAAATAGAACATGAAAGTGGCCGAAGCAAAATCTTGTTTTTTTGTTTTTGAAAAGAAATACAAGCGTATGATTCCCTTATTTTTTGTGCGTTTTACTCGACTACAGCCTTAAGATAAATATAACGTACTTCACTACGTACCGAAATTTCAATATCAGTACATTTTAATCAACAAACAGCACAGCTTACTTCACAGCTTGCAGTTGCAAGGAATAATTTCTTTATTTATACTCGGGACGGGAGAAAAGTCGGCTATTTTTCTTTATTTTCTAAGAAACGAAGTAATTTGTTTTCTCTGCAATGTAATGCACCACTAATTGGTCGCCTAGAGGGTTGTTTGAAAAAATGCCCTAGTCTTGGAACCCAACCTCTATATTCTATGCGGTATCTACTGAAAGTATCACCTCTATTTAATGATTTATTTTTAAATTGTAGTCAGGATTATTTTATGGGTTATTTTTGTTTAACCCATTACGTAATTCAGTCTGACTATTTGGTGGAATAAGACTATGGATGAAAAGTTAGTGAATAGAAAGCAGATAGCCGCTGAACTGCCAATATGCGCAGAAAAATATATGTCCATATCATTAACATATTAAAACAAAGATAAAGACACATTTTTAAAGTAATAAAGGTCAATGAAATACTGTCCAGAAAAAAAAAGTTTTTGTTACTTATTAGTAGCATAAAAAATATTTTTCAATTTGTAGTTTTGAATTTCCGTAAAAACGGTAATTCCATTGGCCACGCCTCTAATACGTCACGATTGATGTTTATTTGTCCCTGATAATTTTCTAGTGACGA